>NW_027224748.1:0-18667 GCF_041296235.1 Equus asinus
CCTGGGCCGGTTATTCTCTTCCCTCTCACTGACCTTAACGTTTTGTCTCTGCCATTGAATTTTGACTGTGCGAATGTGACTTGCCGCTGTAGGGCTGCGTGGATCTCTCAGGCATCCTGCTGTGCCGTGCGGGGGGGGGGGGGGAATCCTTGGTGGGTGGGTCGATAGACGTCCCTTTGGTTGTGCCCTGGAGGGGAGAGACAGAGGGGACGACTCAATCCACCACGAACGCTGATGTCGCTCCGATAAACCTGTAGCGGTGATTCTAGTTTATGGCCCGTGTCCTGAAAATAACTTCCCGAAGGGCCAGCCCGGCGGCACAGCGGTTAAGTTCGCACGTTCCGTTTTGTCAGCCAGGGGTTCGCAGGTTCGGATCCAGGGTGCGGACGTGGCGCCGCTTGGCGAGCCACGCTGTGGTCAGCGTCCCGCCTATCAAGGGGAGGGGGATGGGCACGGATGTTAGCTCGGGATCACTCTCCCGGGGCAAAAAGAGGAGAATTGGCAGCAGGTGTCAGCTCGGGGCTCGTCTTCCTCGAAAAATAAATTAATTAAATTAATAAAAACAACTTCCCAAACCTCTCTGATAACTTGAAGCTTTGAAGTTTTGCGAGGTGAAATCAGGTGATAAAAAAGTCCACGGACAGGGGCGGCCCCGTGGCCGAGTGGTTAAGTTCACAAGCTCCCCTTCGGCGGCCCAGGGTTTTGCCGGTTCAGATCCCGGGCACGGCACGGACACGGCACCGCTCGTCGGGCCGTGTGGAGGCGGCGTCCCACATGCCACAACTGGAAGGGCCCTCAACTAAGATAGACAACTATGTCATGGGGGGGATTGGGGGAGAAAAATCGGGAGGGGGGAAAAAAAAAACAAAAACGGAAGATTGGCAACAGGCGTTAGCTCTGTGAGGGCCGATCTTCCTCACCCAAAAACTAAAGTGAGATGAAATCAAATAAAGCGAAGGAAAAGATAAACCTATGAAATCCCATGTTTCTAAAAGTGGCCAAGTGTTTAGACATTGGCCAAGCGACGGAATGCTCATGGGAAGGACAGTTCCTAATTGCTGGCTTCTTAGTTTTCACCAAAATTAAGGTTCGTGAGGGTTAAAAAATCTACTTAACAAATGCGATGAAAGCCACTAGGCCGGCCCGGTGGCGCGCTGGTTAAGTGTGCCTGTTCCGCTTCGCCGGCCCGGGGTTCGCCAGTTCGGATCCCGGGGGTGGACGTGGCACCGCTGGGCGAGCCACGTGGTGGTAGGCGTCCCACATATGAAATAGAGGAAGATGGGCACGGAGGTGAGCTCAGGGCCAGCCTTCCTCGGCAAAAAGAGGAGGATTGGCAGCAGTTAGCTCAGGGCTCATCGTCCTCAAAACAAAACAAAACAAAACAAAAAGCCACTAAAAGTGAATATGGGAAACATCTTTGTGTTCAAGGAAAGTGAGATGGCTGCCTTCAGGCAAGAGGGCCTAAAAAGTAAAGATCGTTTTGTCTGTGAAAAGGTGATCAAAGTTTCACGGGGAAAATAATCTGAGAAAAAGGCCTGTTCGTGGTCAAGTGGCCTAAAATTGGAACGAGTGGACAGATAGAAATGGCGAGCGATAGGATCTATGGGAGTCTATGAGGAAGCCATTGGGTGTCGGCCTAATTCGGCCTGACAGTGTTTTTCGAAAAGGGCCTGACGTGGCCGTCGAGCACGCATCGCATCGTAGATCCGCTTTACACATTTCCTACGGCAAGAACCAATGCCCTTAAGGGAAAGGAGCAGCTTCCCCGTGCTCGGGCCTTTCCTTAAGGAGAGGCATCTTTCCTTAGGCTAGGAGCGGATGGTTGCGCTCACCTTTGACCATCCGGCTCCCCTGTGACCACCCAGGCCCAGACAACAGACCTGCCACCCAGCAGTGTCTGTCGATCGCTGTGCCGACAGAGCAGTCTCGCGACTATCATCCAAGGGACCTTTCGATCCTATGTGAAACGTCCTCTCTGGGGGTCTAGAAGCACTCTGTACACCCCACTTCCCGGGCACCCTCTCTTCCTTCGGGAAGAAAGGCCCCGGGCCACAGTCCTCACATTTTAGCTCAGAATAAACGCACCCCGATTTTCACGGATAGATTGGTTCCGGATTATTTCCGTCGACAGAATGGAATCAAGTCAATGAGTTTCAAGATCGGAGGGAAGCTGATGCAAAATCAGAATTTGTTTTTCTCACTCCCGAAAGGATACTTTTCTCTAACTTCTAGTCTCCTCCTGATAAAGACATTGGAAAAGGTTTCTCTTGACCTCTGAGGGAATCGACACCAAAGACAGAGATCCTCCATTTTGTCAGAATGATTTCCTAGGCCTCCAATGGAGGAGGCCTCCCTCGGACGGGAGCTCAGCTTTTGTTTTGCAACAGTTTTCCTCTCTCTGCTTGCCTTTAACATCTCCTTTCCCGTTCTTCTTTTTTGGAAGGGAAATACGTGCACCGCTGGGGAAAAAAAAAAAAAAAGAATTTTCTAAATGACCAAAGAAGATCTACGACTGTTGTTATTTTGGTTTCACGGAGCAGTTCCACGTCCACATTTACTCCATTTTAAACACCCACACACACTCACAGCACGGCGCTGTGAGGATGTCCCGGGGAACTCGATTTGTGGAGGGAATGGCTGTGAGGTCTCTGCCCCCCAACCCCCACCATTTGGGTGCTTCTGCTTGTTGATGAGGACGGGAAGCCCTGCTGAAATCCATATTCTTATCACCACACGTGCATCTGCACCCATGCTCCCCCCCGTGTGTCGTCTTTGGGCTTTGCTGTGGCCCCGTGCGGAGGGAGACCTGTTTTGTGTTGTAAACTTTTCCGCGGCCAAGCGGCTCGGTCCTTTCCTCTACGACTTGTGGGCTCTGTCTGTCCGTCTGCCTTAGAGAGACCCTCTGGGCCGGAAGTGACAGGCTGCACACAATTCCTGACAGACTGCGGACAATTCCTCCGTCGTCACGGTCCTTCTCTGATGACGTGCATGGTTTCGGTTTGACAGCGACCCCCACCCCCCACCCCGCCGTGATTTTCTAAGTCCTCCCGGGAGCCCGGGAAGTGCTCGGGCCGCTCCGGGAAGCGGGGGCCGGCAGCCCCGGCCTGCCCCGTGGCATCTCCGGGGACTTTTCCACCTCTGTCCGCGTCAGCCAGCCGGCAGCCCCGCGCCCGGCCCGGCCCAGAAGTCACGTGGGGAGTCTGTCCCCTTCCTGGCAAGCCCACCCACCCCACCCCCCTCCCCGCCGATTTTCCAACACCTCCTTCTGCGCCCAGGGTTGCCCTGTGCTGCCTGGGAGCTCCGAGGTGGACACCCTGGGGCCTCACGTGGTGACCTCCCGCCCGCCCCAAGCGGGCCCAGAGAGAAAGAGAGAGAGAGAGAGAGACAGAGAGAGACAGAGACAGAGACAGAGACAGAGAGAGACAGAGACAGAGACAGAGACAGAGACAGAGACAGAGAGAGACCTGACCCGGCGGTGGGCTCAGGCTGTGCACTCTCGCTGGCTGGTGACCCGGTTCCCTCCCGCTGACCCCTCCGCGCCGGTCGTTGGGCGCCATCTGGCGGCCGCTTTTACAGAGTGGCCCTCCTCCGGAGCCCCGGCGACATGAGCAAGGGATGGGACTCGCAGGACGTCTGTGTGGTTTCCAGTGTGGGGCTGTGTGGAACAGAGCTGCTAAGAACATTCATGCCCCGGATTCTGTGTGAATGAACAGGAACGTGGCCGCAGCCCCCACCCCGCCCCCCGCCCCAGCCCCCGGGAGTGGTGGGAGTGGTGCCCTCCAGACCACCCTCGGGTTGGATGCCTCCCTCCCTGGAAGGACTCACGGGACTCCACAAAAGCTGACTTCCTGGAGGTCCAGCGGAGACCCCCAAGGCCCAAGGCCCCCCCCCCCCCACCCACCCACCACAGATCACTGTGGAAGCCTTAATGACCCAAGGCTCCAGCTACATACAGACGCTCTTAGGAGGCAAGATACACCAAAGGCTTATGTAGGTTGCCACTTTCGGTGGTTGTTTCCGCGGCGTGTCAGTTTTGGAACCCGCCACGCCCTTTTTCACAGAGGCCATACCGTTTCCCTTCACCACCAGTGAGGCGTGAGTGACTGACTTGGCTTCTCCGCGACCTGACTAGCAGTTTGATCCTGTTCCGGTATTTGGAAGAAGGCAGTCTCACCCATGTGTCCCCACAATGTCTCCCTCTAATTTTCTCACTTGCTTTTCCAGGGAACAGCTCACATCTTTTCATGCGCTTATCGGTCATCCATGCGTACCTCCTCCACCCCAGGTGAAAGTGCCTGCTCTGTCTATTGGTCTTCCATTCTTTTTGTATTTTTCAGTGTTGATTTCCCCCGGGTCTCCACTCCATTGTGGGTTTTGTTTTTTGTTTTTTGTTTTTTGTTTTTTTTTTTTGCTTAAAGATTGTCACCTGAGCTAGGCACTGTTGCGCTGCTTCCTCAGTTTCAGAGGGTACCTTTTTCAGGGTTGCTTTTTGACCGGGTCTCCTCGCCATTGTATTTTTTTATTTTATTTTTTTTGCTTAAAGATTGCCACCTGAGCTAGCCTCTGTTGCCCATCTTCTTCGGTTTCAGAGGGTAGATTTCTCAGTGTTGCTTTTTCGCCAGCTCTCCACGCCCTTGCGTCTTTTTTTTTTCTGCTTGAAGGCTGCAACCTGAGCTAGCTTCTTTTGCCCATGTTCGTCAGTTTCAGAGGGTGGATTTCTCCGTGTTGCTTTTTCCCCAGGTCTCCACACCCTTGTGTGTTTCTTTGGCTTAACGATTGCCACCTGAGGTAGCCTCTGTTGCCCATCTTCGTCCGTTTCAGAGGGTGGATTTCTCAGTGTTGCCTTTTCCCCAGCTCCCCACGCCCTTGTGTGTTTCTTTTGCTTAAAGATTGTCACCTGAGCTAGGCACTGTTGCCCTGCTTCCTCAGTTTCAGAGGGTACCTTTTTCAGGGTTGCTTTTTGACCGGGTCTCCTCGCCATTGTATTTTTTTATTTTATTCTTTTTGCTTAAAGATTGCCACCTGAGCTAGCCTCTGTTGCGCTTCTTTCTCAGTTCTAGAGGGTAGATTTCTCCGTGTTGCTTTTTCCCCAGGTCTCCACGCACTTCCTTTTATTTTTCCTTAAAAATTGCCACCTGAGCTAGCCTCTGTTGTCCATCTTCGTCGGTTTCAGAGGGTAGATTTCTCACTGTTGCTTTTTTGCCAGGTCTGCACGCCCTTGTGTTTTTCTTCTGCTTAAAGGTTGCAACCTGAGCTAGCTTCTTTTGCCCATGTTCCTCAGTTTCAGAGGGTGGATTTCTCCGTGTTGCTTTTTCCCCAGGCCTCCACGCCCTTGTGTGTTTCTTTTGCTTAACGATTGCCACCTGAGCTAGCCTCTGTTGCCCATCTTCGTCCTTTTCAGAGGGTGGATTTCTCAGTGTTGCCTTTTCCCCAGCTCCCCACGCCCTTGTGTGTTTCTTTTGCTTAAAGATTGCCACCTGAAGCCAGCCTCTCTTGCCCATCTTCCTCAGTTTCAGAGGGTAGATATTTCAGGGTTGCTTTTTCCCCAGGGCTCCACGCCTTTGTGCTTTGTTTTTGCTTAAGGATTGCCACCTGAGGTAGCCTCTCTTGCCCATCTTCCTCAGTTTCAGAGGGTGGATTTCTCCGTGTTGCTGTTTCCCCAGGTCTCCACGCCCTTGTGTGTTTCTTTTGCTTAAAGATTGCCACCTGAGCTAGCCTCTGTTGCCCATCTTCGTCCGTTTCAGAGGCTGGATTTCTCAGTGTTGCCTTTTCGCCAGCTCCCCACGCCCTTGTGTGTTTCTTTTGCTTAAAGATTGTCACCTGAGCTAGGCACTGTTGCCCTGCTTCCTCAGTTTCAGAGGGTACCTTTTTCAGGGTTGCTTTTTGACCGGGTCTCCTCGCCATTGTATTTTTTTATTTTATTTTTTTTGCTTAAAGATTGCCACCTGAGCTAGCCTCTGTTGCGCTTCTTTCTCAGTTCTAGAGGGTAGATTTCTCCGTGTTGCTTTTTCCCCAGGTCTCCACGCACTTCCTTTTATTTTTCCTTAAAAATTGCCACCTGAGCTAGCCTCTGTTGTCCATCTTCGTCGGTTTCAGAGGGTAGATTTCTCACTGTTGCTTTTTTGCCAGGTCTGCACGCCCTTGTGTTTTTCTTCTGCTTAAAGGTTGCAACCTGAGCTAGCTTCTTTTGCCCATGTTCCTCAGTTTCAGAGGGTGGATTTCTCCGTGTTGCTTTTTCCCCAGGCCTCCACGCCCTTGTGTGTTTCTTTTGCTTAACGATTGCCACCTGAGGTAGCCTCTGTTGCCCATCTTCGTCCGTTTCAGAGGGTGGATTTCTCAGTGTTGCCTTTTCCCCAGCTCCCCACGCCCTTGTGTGTTTCTTTTGCTTAAAGATTGCCACCTGAAGCCAGCCTCTCTTGCCCATCTTCCTCAGTTTCAGAGGGTAGATATTTCAGGGTTGCTTTTTCCCCAGGTCCCCACGCCTTTGTGTTTTGTTTTTGCTTAACGATTGCCACCTGAGCTAGCCTCTCTTGCCCATGTTCCTCAGTTTCAGAGGGTAGATATTTCAGGGTTGCTTTGTCCCCAGGGCTCCACGCCTTTGTGCTTTGTTTTTGCTTAAGGATTGCCACCTGAGGTAGCCTCTCTTGCCCATCTTCCTCAGTTTCAGAGGGTGGATTTCTCCGTGTTGCTTTTTCCCCAGGTCTCCACGCCCCTGTGTGTTTCTTTTGCTTAAAGATTGCCACCTGAGCTAGCCTCTGTTGCCCATCTTCGTCCGTTTCAGAGGCTGGATTTCTCAGTGTTGCCTTTTCGCCAGCTCCCCACGCCCTTGTGTGTTTCTTTTGCTTAAAGATTGTCACCTGAGCTAGGCACTGTTGCCCTGCTTCCTCAGTTTCAGAGGGTACCTTTTTCAGGGTTGCTTTTTCACCGGGTCTCCTCGCCATTGTATTTTTTTATCTTATTTTTTTTGCTTAAAGATTGCCACCTGAGCTAGCCTCTGTTGCGCTTCTTTCTCAGTTCTAGAGGGTAGATTTCTCCGTGTTGCTTTTTCCCCAGGTCTCCACGCACTTCCTTTTATTTTTCCTTAAAAATTGCCACCTGAGCTAGCCTCTGTTGTCCATCTTCGTCGGTTTCAGAGGGTAGATTTCTCACTGTTGCTTTTTTGCCAGGTCTGCACGCCCTTGTGTTTTTCTTCTGCTTAAAGGTTGCAACCTGAGCTAGCTTCTTTTGCCCATGTCCCTCAGTTTCAGAGGGTGGATTTCTCCGTGTTGCTTTTTCCCCAGGCCTCCACGCCCTTGTGTGTTTCTTTTGCTTAACGATTGCCACCTGAGGTAGCCTCTGTTGCCCATCTTCGTCCGTTTCAGAGGGTGGATTTCTCAGTGTTGCCTTTTCCCCAGCTCCCCACGCCCTTGTGTGTTTCTTTTGCTTAAAGATTGCCACCTGAAGCCAGCCTCTCTTGCCCATCTTCCTCAGTTTCAGAGGGTAGATATTTCAGGGTTGCTTTTTCCCCAGGTCTCCACGCCTTTGTGTTTTGTTTTTGCTTAACGATTGCCACCTGAGCTAGCCTCTCTTGCCCATGTTCCTCAGTTTCAGAGGGTAGATATTTCAGGGTTGCTTTGTCCCCAGGGCTCCACGCCTTTGTGCTTTGTTTTTGCTTAAGGATTGCCACCTGAGGTAGCCTCTCTTGCCCATCTTCCTCAGTTTCAGAGGGTGGATTTCTCCGTGTTGCTTTTTCCCCAGGTCTCCACGCCCTTGTGTGTTTCTTTTGCTTAAAGATTGCCACCTGAGCTAGCCTCTGTTGCCCATCTTCGTCCGTTTCAGAGGCTGGATTTCTCAGTGTTGCCTTTTCGCCAGCTCCCCACGCCCTTGTGTGTTTCTTTTGCTTAAAGATTGTCACCTGAGCTAGGCACTGTTGCCCTGCTTCCTCAGTTTCAGAGGGTACCTTTTTCAGGGTTGCTTTTTAACCGGGTCTCCTCGCCATTGTATTTTTTTATCTTATTTTTTTTGCTTAAAGATTGCCACCTGAGCTAGCCTCTGTTGCCCATCTTCGTCCGTTTCAGAGGCTGGATTTCTCAGTGTTGCCTTTTCGCCAGCTCCCCACGCCCTTGTGTGTTTCTTTTGCTTAAAGATTGTCACCTGAGCTAGGCACTGTTGCCCTGTTTCCTCAGTTTCAGAGGGTACCTTTTTCAGGGTTGCTTTTTGACCGGGTCTCCTCGCCATTGTTTTTTTTTATTTTATTTTTTTTGCTTAAAGATTGCCACCTGAGCTAGCCTCTGTTGCGCTTCTTTCTCAGTTCTAGAGGGTAGATTTCTCCGTGTTGCTTTTTCCCCAGGTCTCCACGCACTTCCTTTTATTTTTCCTTAAAAATTGCCACCTGAGCTAGCCTCTGTTGTCCATCTTCGTCGGTTTCAGAGGGTAGATTTCTCACTGTTGCTTTTTTGCCAGGTCTGCACGCCCTTGTGTTTTTTTTCTGCTTAAAGGTTGCAACCTGAGCTAGCTTCTTTTGCCCATGTTCCTCAGTTTCAGAGGGTGGATTTCTCCGTGTTGCTTTTTCCCCAGGCCTCCACGCCCTTGTGTGTTTCTTTTGCTTAACGATTGCCACCTGAGGTAGCCTCTGTAGCCCATCTTCGTCCCTTTCAGAGGGTGGATTTCTCAGTGTTGCCTTTTCCCCAGCTCCCCACGCCCTTGTGTGTTTCTTTTGCTTAAAGATTGCCACCTGAAGCCAGCCTCTCTTGCCCATCTTCCTCAGTTTCAGAGGGTAGATATTTCAGGGTTGCTTTTTCCCCAGGTCCCCACGCCTTTGTGTTTTGTTTTTGCTTAACGATTGCCACCTGAGCTAGCCTCTCTTGCCCATGTTCCTCAGTTTCAGAGGGTAGATATTTCAGGGTTGCTTTGTCCCCAGGGCTCCACGCCTTTGTGCTTTGTTTTTGCTTAAGGATTGCCACCTGAGGTAGCCTCTCTTGCCCATCTTCCTCAGTTTCAGAGGGTGGATTTCTCCGTGTTGCTTTTTCCCCAGGTCTCCACGCCCTTGTGTGTTTCTTTTGCTTAAAGATTGCCACCTGAGCTAGCCTCTGTTGCCCATCTTCGTCCGTTTCAGAGGCTGGATTTCTCAGTGTTGCCTTTTCGCCAGCTCCCCACGCCCTTGTGTGTTTCTTTTGCTTAAAGATTGTCACCTGAGCTAGGCACTGTTGCCCTGCTTCCTCAGTTTCAGAGGGTACCTTTTTCAGGGTTGCTTTTTGACCGGGTCTCCTCGCCATTGTATTTTTTTATTTTATTTTTTTTGCTTAAAGATTGCCACCTGAGCTAGCCTCTGTTGCGCTTCTTTCTCAGTTCTAGAGGGTAGATTTCTCCGTGTTGCTTTTTCCCCAGGTCTCCACGCACTTCCTTTTATTTTTCCTTAAAAATTGCCACCTGAGCTAGCCTCTGTTGTCCATCTTCGTCGGTTTCAGAGGGTAGATTTCTCACTGTTGCTTTTTTGCCAGGTCTGCACGCCCTTGTGTTTTTCTTCTGCTTAAAGGTTGCAACCTGAGCTAGCTTCTTTTGCCCATGTTCCTCAGTTTCAGAGGGTGGATTTCTCCGTGTTGCTTTTTCCCCAGGCCTCCACGCCCTTGTGTGTTTCTTTTGCTTAACGATTGCCACCTGAGGTAGCCTCTGTAGCCCATCTTCGTCCCTTTCAGAGGGTGGATTTCTCAGTGTTGCCTTTTCCCCAGCTCCCCACGCCCTTGTGTGTTTCTTTTGCTTAAAGATTGCCACCTGAAGCCAGCCTCTCTTGCCCATCTTCCTCAGTTTCAGAGGGTAGATATTTCAGGGTTGCTTTTTCCCCAGGTCTCCACGCCTTTGTGTTTTGTTTTTGCTTAACGATTGCCACCTGAGCTAGCCTCTCTTGGCCATGTTCCTCAGTTTCAGAGGGTAGATATTTCAGAGTTGCTTTGTCCCCAGGGCTCCACGCCTTTGTGCTTTGTTTTTGCTTAAGGATTGCCACCTGAGGTAGCCTCTCTTGCCCATCTTCCTCAGTTTCAGAGGGTGGATTTCTCCGTGTTGCTTTTTCCCCAGGTCTCCACGCCCTTGTGTGTTTCTTTTGCTTAAAGATTGCCACCTGAGCTAGCCTCTGTTGCCCATCTTCGTCCGTTTCAGAGGGTGGATTTCTCAGTGTTGCCTTTTCGCCAGCTCCCCACGCCCTTGTGTGTTTCTTTTGCTTAAAGATTGTCACCTGAGCTAGGCACTGTTGCCCTGCTTCCTCAGTTTCAGAGGGTACCTTTTTCAGGGTTGCTTTTTCACCGGGTCTCCTCGCCATTGTATTTTTTTATCTTATTTTTTTTGCTTAAAGATTGCCACCTGAGCTAGCCTCTGTTGCGCTTCTTTCTCAGTTCTAGAGGGTAGATTTCTCCGTGTTGCTTTTTCCCCAGGTCTCCACGCACTTCCTTTTATTTTTCCTTAAAAATTGCCACCTGAGCTAGCCTCTGTTGTCCATCTTCGTCGGTTTCAGAGGGTAGATTTCTCACTGTTGCTTTTTTGCCAGGTCTGCACGCCCTTGTGTTTTTCTTCTGCTTAAAGGTTGCAACCTGAGCTAGCTTCTTTTGCCCATGTTCCTCAGTTTCAGAGGGTGGATTTCTCCGTGTTGCTTTTTCCCCAGGCCTCCACGCCCTTGTGTGTTTCTTTTGCTTAACGATTGCCACCTGAGGTAGCCTCTGTTGCCCATCTTCGTCCGTTTCAGAGGGTGGATTTCTCAGTGTTGCCTTTTCCCCAGCTCCCCACGCCCTTGTGTGTTTCTTTTGCTTAAAGATTGCCACCTGAAGCCAGCCTCTCTTGCCCATCTTCCTCAGTTTCAGAGGGTAGATATTTCAGGGTTGCTTTTTCCCCAGGTCTCCACGCCTTTGTGTTTTGTTTTTGCTTAACGATTGCCACCTGAGCTAGCCTCTCTTGGCCATGTTCCTCAGTTTCAGAGGGTAGATATTTCAGAGTTGCTTTGTCCCCAGGGCTCCACGCCTTTGTGCTTTGTTTTTGCTTAAGGATTGCCACCTGAGGTAGCCTCTCTTGCCCATCTTCCTCAGTTTCAGAGGGTGGATTTCTCCGTGTTGCTTTTTCCCCAGGTCTCCACGCCCTTGTGTGTTTCTTTTGCTTAAAGATTGCCACCTGAGCTAGCCTCTGTTGCCCATCTTCGTCCGTTTCAGAGGCTGGATTTCTCAGTGTTGCCTTTTCGCCAGCTCCCCACGCCCTTGTGTGTTTCTTTTGCTTAAAGATTGTCACCTGAGCTAGGCACTGTTGCCCTGCTTCCTCAGTTTCAGAGGGTACCTTTTTCAGGGTTGCTTTTTGACCGGGTCTCCTCGCCATTGTATTTTTTTATCTTATTTTTTTTGCTTAAAGATTGCCACCTGAGCTAGCCTCTGTTGCCCATCTTCGTCCGTTTCAGAGGCTGGATTTCTCAGTGTTGCCTTTTCGCCAGCTCCCCACGCCCTTGTGTGTTTCTTTTGCTTAAAGATTGTCACCTGAGCTAGGCACTGTTGCCCTGCTTCCTCAGTTTCAGAGGGTACCTTTTTCAGGGTTGCTTTTTGACCGGGTCTCCTCGCCATTGTTTTTTTTTATTTTATTTTTTTTGCTTAAAGATTGCCACCTGAGCTAGCCTCTGTTGCGCTTCTTTCTCAGTTCTAGAGGGTAGATTTCTCCGTGTTGCTTTTTCCCCAGGTCTCCACGCACTTCCTTTTATTTTTCCTTAAAAATTGCCACCTGAGCTAGCCTCTGTTGTCCATCTTCGTCGGTTTCAGAGGGTAGATTTCTCACTGTTGCTTTTTTGCCAGGTCTGCACGCCCTTGTGTTTTTTTTCTGCTTAAAGGTTGCAACCTGAGCTAGCTTCTTTTGCCCATGTTCCTCAGTTTCAGAGGGTGGATTTCTCCGTGTTGCTTTTTCCCCAGGCCTCCACGCCCTTGTGTGTTTCTTTTGCTTAACGATTGCCACCTGAGGTAGCCTCTGTAGCCCATCTTCGTCCCTTTCAGAGGGTGGATTTCTCAGTGTTGCCTTTTCCCCAGCTCCCCACGCCCTTGTGTGTTTCTTTTGCTTAAAGATTGCCACCTGAAGCCAGCCTCTCTTGCCCATCTTCCTCAGTTTCAGAGGGTAGATATTTCAGGGTTGCTTTTTCCCCAGGTCCCCACGCCTTTGTGTTTTGTTTTTGCTTAACGATTGCCACCTGAGCTAGCCTCTCTTGCCCATGTTCCTCAGTTTCAGAGGGTAGATATTTCAGGGTTGCTTTGTCCCCAGGGCTCCACGCCTTTGTGCTTTGTTTTTGCTTAAGGATTGCCACCTGAGGTAGCCTCTCTTGCCCATCTTCCTCAGTTTCAGAGGGTGGATTTCTCCGTGTTGCTTTTTCCCCAGGTCTCCACGCCCTTGTGTGTTTCTTTTGCTTAAAGATTGCCACCTGAGCTAGCCTCTGTTGCCCATCTTCGTCCGTTTCAGAGGCTGGATTTCTCAGTGTTGCCTTTTCGCCAGCTCCCCACGCCCTTGTGTGTTTCTTTTGCTTAAAGATTGTCACCTGAGCTAGGCACTGTTGCCCTGCTTCCTCAGTTTCAGAGGGTACCTTTTTCAGGGTTGCTTTTTGACCGGGTCTCCTCGCCATTGTATTTTTTTATTTTATTTTTTTTGCTTAAAGATTGCCACCTGAGCTAGCCTCTGTTGCGCTTCTTTCTCAGTTCTAGAGGGTAGATTTCTCCGTGTTGCTTTTTCCCCAGGTCTCCACGCACTTCCTTTTATTTTTCCTTAAAAATTGCCACCTGAGCTAGCCTCTGTTGTCCATCTTCGTCGGTTTCAGAGGGTAGATTTCTCACTGTTGCTTTTTTGCCAGGTCTGCACGCCCTTGTGTTTTTCTTCTGCTTAAAGGTTGCAACCTGAGCTAGCTTCTTTTGCCCATGTTCCTCAGTTTCAGAGGGTGGATTTCTCCGTGTTGCTTTTTCCCCAGGCCTCCACGCCCTTGTGTGTTTCTTTTGCTTAACGATTGCCACCTGAGGTAGCCTCTGTAGCCCATCTTCGTCCCTTTCAGAGGGTGGATTTCTCAGTGTTGCCTTTTCCCCAGCTCCCCACGCCCTTGTGTGTTTCTTTTGCTTAAAGATTGCCACCTGAAGCCAGCCTCTCTTGCCCATCTTCCTCAGTTTCAGAGGGTAGATATTTCAGGGTTGCTTTTTCCCCAGGTCTCCACGCCTTTGTGTTTTGTTTTTGCTTAACGATTGCCACCTGAGCTAGCCTCTCTTGCCCATGTTCCTCAGTTTCAGAGGGTAGATATTTCAGGGTTGCTTTGTCCCCAGGGCTCCACGCCTTTGTGCTTTGTTTTTGCTTAAGGATTGCCACCTGAGGTAGCCTCTCTTGCCCATCTTCCTCAGTTTCAGAGGGTGGATTTCTCCGTGTTGCTTTTTCCCCAGGTCTCCACGCCCTTGTGTGTTTCTTTTGCTTAAAGATTGCCACCTGAGCTAGCCTCTGTTGCCCATCTTCGTCCGTTTCAGAGGGTGGATTTCTCAGTGTTGCCTTTTCGCCAGCTCCCCACGCCCTTGTGTGTTTCTTTTGCTTAAAGATTGTCACCTGAGCTAGGCACTGTTGCCCTGCTTCCTCAGTTTCAGAGGGTACCTTTTTCAGGGTTGCTTTTTCACCGGGTCTCCTCGCCATTGTATTTTTTTATCTTATTTTTTTTGCTTAAAGATTGCCACCTGAGCTAGCCTCTGTTGCGCTTCTTTCTCAGTTCTAGAGGGTAGATTTCTCCGTGTTGCTTTTTCCCCAGGTCTCCACGCACTTCCTTTTATTTTTCCTTAAAAATTGCCACCTGAGCTAGCCTCTGTTGTCCATCTTCGTCGGTTTCAGAGGGTAGATTTCTCACTGTTGCTTTTTTGCCAGGTCTGCACGCCCTTGTGTTTTTTTTCTGCTTAAAGGTTGCAACCTGAGCTAGCTTCTTTTGCCCATGTCCCTCAGTTTCAGAGGGTGGATTTCTCCGTGTTGCTTTTTCCCCAGGCCTCCACGCCCTTGTGTGTTTCTTTTGCTTAAAGATTGCCACCTGAAGCCAGCCTCTCTTGCCCATCTTCCTCAGTTTCAGAGGGTAGATATTTCAGGGTTGCTTTTTCCCCAGGTCTCCACGCCTTTGTGTTTTGTTTTTGCTTAACGATTGCCACCTGAGCTAGCCTCTCTTGCCCATGTTCCTCAGTTTCAGAGGGTAGATATTTCAGGGTTGCTTTGTCCCCAGGGCTCCACGCCTTTGTGCTTTGTTTTTGCTTAAGGATTGCCACCTGAGGTAGCCTCTCTTGCCCATCTTCCTCAGTTTCAGAGGGTGGATTTCTCCGTGTTGCTTTTTCCCCAGGTCTCCACGCCCTTGTGTGTTTCTTTTGCTTAAAGATTGCCACCTGAGCTAGCCTCTGTTGCCCATCTTCGTCCGTTTCAGAGGGTGGATTTCTCAGTGTTGCCTTTTCGCCAGCTCCCCACGCCCTTGTGTGTTTCTTTTGCTTAAAGATTGTCACCTGAGCTAGGCACTGTTGCCCTGCTTCCTCAGTTTCAGAGGGTACCTTTTTCAGGGTTGCTTTTTCACCGGGTCTCCTCGCCATTGTATTTTTTTATCTTATTTTTTTTGCTTAAAGATTGCCACCTGAGCTAGCCTCTGTTGCGCTTCTTTCTCAGTTCTAGAGGGTAGATTTCTCCGTGTTGCTTTTTCCCCAGGTCTCCACGCACTTCCTTTTATTTTTCCTTAAAAATTGCCACCTGAGCTAGCCTCTGTTGTCCATCTTCGTCGGTTTCAGAGGGTAGATTTCTCACTGTGGCTTTTTTGCCAGGTCTGCACGCCCTTGTGTTTTTTTTCTGCTTAAAGGTTGCAACCTGAGCTAGCTTCTTTTGCCCATGTCCCTCAGTTTCAGAGGGTGGATTTCTCCGTGTTGCTTTTTCCCCAGGCCTCCACGCCCTTGTGTGTTTCTTTTGCTTAACGATTGCCACCTGAGCTAGCCTCTGTTGCCCATCTTCGTCCGTTTCAGAGGGTGGATTTCTCAGTGTTGCCTTTTCCCCAGCTCCCCACGCCCTTGTGTGTTTCTTTTGCTTAAAGATTGCCACCTGAAGCCAGCCTCTCTTGCCCATCTTCCTCAGTTTCAGAGGGTAGATATTTCAGGGTTGCTTTTTCCCCAGCTCCCCACGCCCTTGTGTGTTTCTTTTGCTTAAAGATTGCCACCTGAAGCCAGCCTCTCTTGCCCATGTTCCTCAGTTTCAGAGGGTAGATATTTCAGGGTTGCTTTGTCCCCAGGGCTCCACGCCTTTGTGCTTTGTTTTTGCTTAAGGATTGCCACCTGAGGTAGCCTCTCTTGCCCATCTTCCTCAGTTTCAGAGGGTGGATTTCTCCGTGTTGCTTTTTCCCCAGGTCTCCACGCCCTTGTGTGTTTCTTTTGCTTAAAGATTGCCACCTGAGCTAGCCTCTGTTGCCCATCTTCGTCCGTTTCAGAGGGTGGATTTCTCAGTGTTGCCTTTTCGCCAGCTCCCCACGCCCTTGTGTGTTTCTTTTGCTTAAAGATTGTCACCTGAGCTAGGCACTGTTGCCCTGCTTCCTCAGTTTCAGAGGGTACCTTTTTCAGGGTTGCTTTTTGACCGGGTCTCCTCGCCATTGTATTTTTTTATCTTATTTTTTTTGCTTAAAGATTGCCACCTGAGCTAGCCTCTGTTGCGCTTCTTTCTCAGTTCTAGAGGGTAGATTTCTCCGTGTTGCTTTTTCCCCAGGTCTCCACGCACTTCCTTTTATTTTTCCTTAAAAATTGCCACCTGAGCTAGCCTCTGTTGTCCATCTTCGTCGGTTTCAGAGGGTAGATTTCTCACTGTTGCTTTTTTGCCAGGTCTGCACGCCCTTGTGTTTTTTTTCTGCTTAAAGGTTGCAACCTGAGCTAGCTTCTTTTGCCCATGTCCCTCAGTTTCAGAGGGTGGATTTCTCCGTGTTGCTTTTTCCCCAGGCCTCCACGCCCTTGTGTGTTTCTTTTGCTTAAAGATTGCCACCTGAAGCCAGCCTCTCTTGCCCATCTTCCTCAGTTTCAGAGGGTAGATATTTCAGGGTTGCTTTTTCCCCAGGTCTCCACGCCTTTGTGTTTTGTTTTTGCTTAACGATTGCCACCTGAGCTAGCCTCTCTTGCCCATGTTCCTCAGTTTCAGAGGGTAGATATTTCAGGGTTGCTTTGTCCCCAGGGCTCCACGCCTTTGTGCTTTGTTTTTGCTTAAGGATTGCCACCTGAGGTAGCCTCTCTTGCCCATCTTCCTCAGTTTCAGAGGGTGGATTTCTCCGTGTTGCTTTTTCCCCAGGTCTCCACGCCCTTGTGTGTTTCTTTTGCTTAAAGATTGCCACCTGAGCTAGCCTCTGTTGCCCATCTTCGTCCGTTTCAGAGGGTGGATTTCTCAGTGTTGCCTTTTCGCCAGCTCCCCACGCCCTTGTGTGTTTCTTTTGCTTAAAGATTGTCACCTGAGCTAGGCACTGTTGCCCTGCTTCCTCAGTTTCAGAGGGTACCTTTTTCAGGGTTGCTTTTTCACCGGGTCTCCTCGCCATTGTATTTTTTTATCTTATTTTTTTTGCTTAAAGATTGCCACCTGAGCTAGCCTCTGTTGCGCTTCTTTCTCAGTTCTAGAGGGTAGATTTCTCCGTGTTGCTTTTTCCCCAGGTCTCCACGCACTTCCTTTTATTTTTCCTTAAAAATTGCCACCTGAGCTAGCCTCTGTTGTCCATCTTCGTCGGTTTCAGAGGGTAGATTTCTCACTGTTGCTTTTTTGCCAGGTCTGCACGCCCTTGTGTTTTTTTTCTGCTTAAAGGTTGCAACCTGAGCTAGCTTCTTTTGCCCATGTCCCTCAGTTTCAGAGGGTGGATTTCTCCGTGTTGCTTTTTCCCCAGGCCTCCACGCCCTTGTGTGTTTCTTTTGCTTAACGATTGCCACCTGAAGCCAGCCTCTCTTGCCCATCTTCCTCAGTTTCAGAGGGTAGATATTTCAGGGTTGCTTTTTCCCCAGGTCTCCACGCCTTTGTGTTTTGTTTTTGCTTAACGATTGCCACCTGAGCTAGCCTCTCTTGCCCATGTTCCTCAGTTTCAGAGGGTAGATATTTCAGGGTTGCTTTGTCCCCAGGGCTCCACGCCTTTGTGCTTTGTTTTTGCTTAAGGATTGCCACCTGAGGTAGCCTCTCTTGCCCATCTTCCTCAGTTTCAGAGGGTGGATTTCTCCGTGTTGCTTTTTCCCCAGGTCTCCACGCCCTTGTGTGTTTCTTTTGCTTAAAGATTGCCACCTGAGCTAGCCTCTGTTGCCCATCTTCGTCCGTTTCAGAGGGTGGATTTCTCAGTGTTGCCTTTTCGCCAGCTCCCCACGCCCTTGTGTGTTTCTTTTGCTTAAAGATTGTCACCTGAGCTAGGCACTGTTGCCCTGCTTCCTCAGTTTCAGAGGGTACCTTTTTCAGGGTTGCTTTTTCACCGGGTCTCCTCGCCATTGTATTTTTTTATCTTATTTTTTTTGCTTAAAGATTGCCACCTGAGCTAGCCTCTGTTGCGCTTCTTTCTCAGTTCTAGAGGGTAGATTTCTCCGTGTTGCTTTTTCCCCAGGTCTCCACGCACTTCCTTTTATTTTTCCTTAAAAATTGCCACCTGAGCTAGCCTCTGTTGTCCATCTTCGTCGGTTTCAGAGGGTAGATTTCTCACTGTTGCTTTTTTGCCAGGTCTGCACGCCCTTGTGTTTTTTTTCTGCTTAAAGGTTGCAACCTGAGCTAGCTTCTTTTGCCCATGTCCTCAGTTTCAGAGGGTGGAGTTCTCCGTGTTGCTTTTTCCCCAGGCCTCCACGCCCTTGTGTGTTTCTTTTGCTTAACGATTGCCACCTGAGCTAGCCTCTGTTGCCCATCTTCGTCCGTTTCAGAGGGTGGATTTCTCAGTGTTGCCTTTTCCCCAGCTCCCCACGCCCTTGTGTGTTTCTTTTGCTTAAAGATTGCCACCTGAAGCCAGCCTCTCTTGCCCATCTTCCTCAGTTTCAGAGGGTAGATATTTCAGGGTTGCTTTTTCCCCAGGTCTCCACGCCTTTGGGTTTTGTTTTTGCTTAACGATTGCCACCTGAGCTAGCCTCTCTTGCCCATCTTCCTGAGTTTCAGAGGGTCGATATCTCCGTGTTGCTTTTTCCCCAGGCCTCCACGCCCTTGTGTGTTTCTTTTGCTTAACGATTGCCACCTGAAGCCAGCCTCTCTTGCCCATCTTCCTCAGTTTCAGAGGGTAGATATTTCAGGGTTGCTTTTTCCCAGGTCTCCACGCCTTTGTGTTTTGTTTTTGCTTAACGATTGCCACCTGAGCTAGCCTCTCTTGCCCATGTTCCTCAGTTTCAGAGGGTAGATATTTCAGGGTTGCTTTGTCCCCAGGGCTCCACGCCTTTGTGCTTTGTTTTTGCTTAAGGATTGCCACCTGAGGTAGCCTCTCTTGCCCATCTTCCTCAGTTTCAGAGGGTGGATTTCTCCGTGTTGCTTTTTCCCCAGGTCTCCACGCCCTTGTGTGTTTCTTTTGCTTAAAGATTGCCACCTGAGCTAGCCTCTGTTGCCCATCTTCGTCCGTTTCAGAGGGTGGATTTCTCAGTGTTGCCTTTTCGCCAGCTCCCCACGCCCTTGTGTGTTTCTTTTGCTTAAAGATTGTCACCTGAGCTAGGCACTGTTGCCCTGCTTCCTCAGTTTCAGA
>NW_027224749.1:0-40000 GCF_041296235.1 Equus asinus
ACACTCTCTCTCTCTCTCTCTCTCTCTCCCTTTTCTTCCTGACTTGAAATCAGGAGACAAAACTCCCCTGCCAAAGGGGCCCTCCCAAAACGGGGAGTGAGGAAGACCTCCTTCTCTTCACGGCTGAAGTTCTCCCTGCCTTTCCTGGACGGGAAGGATAGCACCTACGCCCGCTGCCGTCGGTGACTTTTAGTCCCCCTGGAGAGGAAGAAATTCTTTCCCGTGGCCGAACCCTGGCGGTTCGTTCGTGCTGCAGAGGACGTGACCCTCTCTGACACACCCAGGAACCTCCTCGCTCCGGGTCGAGGAGAGGGAGTTCTGTTCTGTGGTTTAGAATGGTGCTTAAAAAGGGATGTCGCTTACAAA
Organism: Equus asinus; assembly: GCF_041296235.1. Lineage (NCBI taxonomy): Eukaryota > Metazoa > Chordata > Mammalia > Perissodactyla > Equidae > Equus > Equus asinus. The sequence continues at coordinate 367 of NW_027224749.1, forward strand.
GGGTCCTCGTCCCCCTTCCTAAACCTAAACGGACGGCTCGGCTCGGAGGCGTGAGATACGTTTCGCATCCTCCTCGTCGTCTTCACTCAAAGTTTTATTGGAGTTTGGAAGATTTTATTTTTTGTCTTTCCTTTTTCTCCCCAAAGCCCCCCGGTACGTAGTTGTGTGTTCTTCGCGGTGGGTCCTTCTAGCGGTGGTATGTGGGACGCCGCCTCAGCGTGGTTTGATGAGCAGTGCCGTGTCCGCGCCCGGGATCCGAACGAACCGATGAAACACTGGGCTGCCTGCAGCGGAGCGCGCGAACTTAACCACTCGGCCACGGGGCCAGCCCCTTACTGGATTTTCAAAACAACTCCGGGGGCCGGCCCGGTGGCGCGGCGGTGAAGTTCGCACGTTCTGCTCCGCCGGCCCCGGGTTCGCCGGTCCGGATCCCGGGCACAGGACCCGGCACCGCTTGGCGAGCCACGCTGTGGCAGGCGTCCCACCTGGAAAGTAGAGGGGGATGGGCACGGATGTCAGCTCAGGGCCAGTCTTCCTCGGCCGACAGAGGAGGATTGGTGGCAGATGTTCGCTCAGGGCTCATCTTCCTCAAAAATAAAATAATAAATCGATTCGATAAAATGTCAAATAACACAACCGCGGGATCACGCTTAGAGTCACCCTTGGCCCGATGATGCCACTCCCCACCCCCCCCACCCCCCTGCCCCCCACCATTTGGAGGTGCCGTCAGTGGGATTCGTTCCTGTTTGTCCATCTTTCTTCCTCTTTTTTTTTTTTTTTTTAAAGACTGGCACCCGAGCTCATTGCCAATCTTTTCTTTTCTTTTTATTCCTCCTCCTTCTTCTTCTTCTCCCCAGAGCACCCCAGTACCTAGTTCTATATTCTCTTTGAGGGTCCCTCTGGTTCTGCCGTGTGGGACGCCACCTCAGCGTGGTTTGATGAGCGGTGCCGTGTCCGAGCCCAGGATCCGAACCTTCCAAGCCCCGGGCCGCTGAAGCGGAGCGTGCAAACTCAACTGCTCGGCCACGGGGTCAGCCCCTTCCTTCCTTCCTTCCTTCCTTCCTAAGGAGGAGGAGGCAGGCACTGTGTGAAGTCGCCAGTGAGTCTGTGGAAAGAGACGGAGGATTTCCCATGGGAAGCCGGGGCGGGGGACACGGACCGATGTCGTGCGAACTTGAAGGTGAAAGATCAAAAAACCCACACACGCCTAGAGCGGCGGGTTGCCCGTTAGGAGTTTGCTTGCCGGGCCCATAACGCAGGGCTCATCGATGAGCCAAACCGTCCGTGATCCTCAAGCAGTCTAGTAGGGTTAGAGAAAGGAGGGGGGCACTCTTTCTGCCCCAGATGAGGCGAGTTTCTCAGACAGCCACCCTGCCCCAACATCTTCCCTCCCTGCCTCCCGGCCCTTGGTGGACTGCGGCCTAAGGGTGGGGGAATTGAAGAAAGCCGTTCAATGGGAAAAAGCCCGAGGCCATGGGAGAGAGCTTCCTGCACTTGAATGAAGCCCTGACGCCAGGCCCATCGGAATGAATGGGCCTGACCTCCCCTCCCCCCTCCCCCCTCCCCCCTCCCAGGCTGGCGACTCGGCAGTGGAAGGCTAGGGGTTTCTTCCGAAATGGTGAACCGGCCCCCTTGTCCACAGGAAAACCACACACGGGTACAGCCTAGGCCGGATCTCAGGCCAAGTCGTCAGGGTGGCAAGATGATGGCGGATGAGAGGAAACTTGTTCTGGGACCGCACCGCCCCCCCCCCCCATCGCCTCTCTGGCTGAGAAGAGGGCTGGGGAGCGGTGAGGGTCAGGGGGAGAGTGGGGGCGGGGCCGGGACAGGGACCACCGGGCAGTAGGACGGGAGTAGCCCTGAGGCCTGCCTGCCTGCTTCCTTCCCTGCCGGCGCAGGGCTGAGAGAGGCACGGGGCACGCTGGCTCCTGCCCCTTCACTCATTCGGGAAGCCTCCTGTTGTTGCTCCTGAGGTGCCGGCTGCGGTGACAGACAGAGCAAAACTCCTCTCTCTGTCTATTTCTTCAAAGGCCCGAGTCTGAGCTACGACAGATTCCCCTGTGGCTCAACCCGCAACCTCCCATCCTGCCAGACCAGACCCCTTGTCTAAAAACCTCCACTGGAGGAGCTCTTCCACCTGACTCGGAAAGGAAACACCAGCCCCGCCTCAGCCTCACACCCACCACCACCACCACCACCCGCCCCCCCCCCGCCCCACTCTCCTCCGGACCCAGATACCTAACAGAGGGAACAAAAATCCAAAAATCCTGCTGCTCTCCTTCTACCACCTCCACTTCAGAAGAGTCAGTCTCCCCCGAACACCTCAGACTCTGTGACTTCCCGCGGCCTCCCTTTCCCCGTCCCCATTCTCTCCCCGGACGGGCCCCATCTTACACTTGAACGACAGCTCCACCGCTCGGGGCAGCTGGACACGATGTCCCAAAGTGGCCCGGACGGTAGCCTGGTCGATTCCAAAGGACCCACGCACGCAGTCGGCCATAAACGTGGTGTGGAGATCGTGGACGTTTGCGGGCCTCTGATCAAATCACTGCTCCGGGGACCCCGGCGTCTAGGACCCGTCTTCTCCGTGTTCTTCACACCGTTGCTCCTGGGCCGGTTATTCTCTTCCCTCTCACTGACCTTAACGTTTTGTCTCTGCCATTGAATTTTGACTGTGCGAATGTGACTTGCCGCTGTAGGGCTGCGTGGATCTCTCAGGCATCCTGCTGTGCCGTGCGGGGGGGGGGGGGGAATCCTTGGTGGGTGGGTCGATAGACGTCCCTTTGGTTGTGCCCTGGAGGGGAGAGACAGAGGGGACGACTCAATCCACCACGAACGCTGATGTCGCTCCGATAAACCTGTAGCGGTGATTCTAGTTTATGGCCCGTGTCCTGAAAATAACTTCCCGAAGGGCCAGCCCGGCGGCACAGCGGTTAAGTTCGCACGTTCCGTTTTGTCAGCCAGGGGTTCGCAGGTTCGGATCCAGGGTGCGGACGTGGCGCCGCTTGGCGAGCCACGCTGTGGTCAGCGTCCCGCCTATCAAGGGGAGGGGGATGGGCACGGATGTTAGCTCGGGATCACTCTCCCGGGGCAAAAAGAGGAGAATTGGCAGCAGGTGTCAGCTCGGGGCTCGTCTTCCTCGAAAAATAAATTAATTAAATTAATAAAAACAACTTCCCAAACCTCTCTGATAACTTGAAGCTTTGAAGTTTTGCGAGGTGAAATCAGGTGATAAAAAAGTCCACGGACAGGGGCGGCCCCGTGGCCGAGTGGTTAAGTTCACAAGCTCCCCTTCGGCGGCCCAGGGTTTTGCCGGTTCAGATCCCGGGCACGGCACGGACACGGCACCGCTCGTCGGGCCGTGTGGAGGCGGCGTCCCACATGCCACAACTGGAAGGGCCCTCAACTAAGATAGACAACTATGTCATGGGGGGGATTGGGGGAGAAAAATCGGGAGGGGGGAAAAAAAAAACAAAAACGGAAGATTGGCAACAGGCGTTAGCTCTGTGAGGGCCGATCTTCCTCACCCAAAAACTAAAGTGAGATGAAATCAAATAAAGCGAAGGAAAAGATAAACCTATGAAATCCCATGTTTCTAAAAGTGGCCAAGTGTTTAGACATTGGCCAAGCGACGGAATGCTCATGGGAAGGACAGTTCCTAATTGCTGGCTTCTTAGTTTTCACCAAAATTAAGGTTCGTGAGGGTTAAAAAATCTACTTAACAAATGCGATGAAAGCCACTAGGCCGGCCCGGTGGCGCGCTGGTTAAGTGTGCCTGTTCCGCTTCGCCGGCCCGGGGTTCGCCAGTTCGGATCCCGGGGGTGGACGTGGCACCGCTGGGCGAGCCACGTGGTGGTAGGCGTCCCACATATGAAATAGAGGAAGATGGGCACGGAGGTGAGCTCAGGGCCAGCCTTCCTCGGCAAAAAGAGGAGGATTGGCAGCAGTTAGCTCAGGGCTCATCGTCCTCAAAACAAAACAAAACAAAACAAAAAGCCACTAAAAGTGAATATGGGAAACATCTTTGTGTTCAAGGAAAGTGAGATGGCTGCCTTCAGGCAAGAGGGCCTAAAAAGTAAAGATCGTTTTGTCTGTGAAAAGGTGATCAAAGTTTCACGGGGAAAATAATCTGAGAAAAAGGCCTGTTCGTGGTCAAGTGGCCTAAAATTGGAACGAGTGGACAGATAGAAATGGCGAGCGATAGGATCTATGGGAGTCTATGAGGAAGCCATTGGGTGTCGGCCTAATTCGGCCTGACAGTGTTTTTCGAAAAGGGCCTGACGTGGCCGTCGAGCACGCATCGCATCGTAGATCCGCTTTACACATTTCCTACGGCAAGAACCAATGCCCTTAAGGGAAAGGAGCAGCTTCCCCGTGCTCGGGCCTTTCCTTAAGGAGAGGCATCTTTCCTTAGGCTAGGAGCGGATGGTTGCGCTCACCTTTGACCATCCGGCTCCCCTGTGACCACCCAGGCCCAGACAACAGACCTGCCACCCAGCAGTGTCTGTCGATCGCTGTGCCGACAGAGCAGTCTCGCGACTATCATCCAAGGGACCTTTCGATCCTATGTGAAACGTCCTCTCTGGGGGTCTAGAAGCACTCTGTACACCCCACTTCCCGGGCACCCTCTCTTCCTTCGGGAAGAAAGGCCCCGGGCCACAGTCCTCACATTTTAGCTCAGAATAAACGCACCCCGATTTTCACGGATAGATTGGTTCCGGATTATTTCCGTCGACAGAATGGAATCAAGTCAATGAGTTTCAAGATCGGAGGGAAGCTGATGCAAAATCAGAATTTGTTTTTCTCACTCCCGAAAGGATACTTTTCTCTAACTTCTAGTCTCCTCCTGATAAAGACATTGGAAAAGGTTTCTCTTGACCTCTGAGGGAATCGACACCAAAGACAGAGATCCTCCATTTTGTCAGAATGATTTCCTAGGCCTCCAATGGAGGAGGCCTCCCTCGGACGGGAGCTCAGCTTTTGTTTTGCAACAGTTTTCCTCTCTCTGCTTGCCTTTAACATCTCCTTTCCCGTTCTTCTTTTTTGGAAGGGAAATACGTGCACCGCTGGGGAAAAAAAAAAAAAAAAGAATTTTCTAAATGACCAAAGAAGATCTACGACTGTTGTTATTTTGGTTTCACGGAGCAGTTCCACGTCCACATTTACTCCATTTTAAACACCCACACACACTCACAGCACGGCGCTGTGAGGATGTCCCGGGGAACTCGATTTGTGGAGGGAATGGCTGTGAGGTCTCTGCCCCCCAACCCCCACCATTTGGGTGCTTCTGCTTGTTGATGAGGACGGGAAGCCCTGCTGAAATCCATATTCTTATCACCACACGTGCATCTGCACCCATGCTCCCCCCCGTGTGTCGTCTTTGGGCTTTGCTGTGGCCCCGTGCGGAGGGAGACCTGTTTTGTGTTGTAAACTTTTCCGCGGCCAAGCGGCTCGGTCCTTTCCTCTACGACTTGTGGGCTCTGTCTGTCCGTCTGCCTTAGAGAGACCCTCTGGGCCGGAAGTGACAGGCTGCACACAATTCCTGACAGACTGCGGACAATTCCTCCGTCGTCACGGTCCTTCTCTGATGACGTGCATGGTTTCGGTTTGACAGCGACCCCCACCCCCCACCCCGCCGTGATTTTCTAAGTCCTCCCGGGAGCCCGGGAAGTGCTCGGGCCGCTCCGGGAAGCGGGGGCCGGCAGCCCCGGCCTGCCCCGTGGCATCTCCGGGGACTTTTCCACCTCTGTCCGCGTCAGCCAGCCGGCAGCCCCGCGCCCGGCCCGGCCCAGAAGTCACGTGGGGAGTCTGTCCCCTTCCTGGCAAGCCCACCCACCCCACCCCCCTCCCCGCCGATTTTCCAACACCTCCTTCTGCGCCCAGGGTTGCCCTGTGCTGCCTGGGAGCTCCGAGGTGGACACCCTGGGGCCTCACGTGGTGACCTCCCGCCCGCCCCAAGCGGGCCCAGAGAGAAAGAGAGAGAGAGAGAGAGACAGAGAGAGACAGAGACAGAGACAGAGACAGAGAGAGACAGAGACAGAGACAGAGACAGAGACAGAGACAGAGAGAGACCTGACCCGGCGGTGGGCTCAGGCTGTGCACTCTCGCTGGCTGGTGACCCGGTTCCCTCCCGCTGACCCCTCCGCGCCGGTCGTTGGGCGCCATCTGGCGGCCGCTTTTACAGAGTGGCCCTCCTCCGGAGCCCCGGCGACATGAGCAAGGGATGGGACTCGCAGGACGTCTGTGTGGTTTCCAGTGTGGGGCTGTGTGGAACAGAGCTGCTAAGAACATTCATGCCCCGGATTCTGTGTGAATGAACAGGAACGTGGCCGCAGCCCCCACCCCGCCCCCCGCCCCAGCCCCCGGGAGTGGTGGGAGTGGTGCCCTCCAGACCACCCTCGGGTTGGATGCCTCCCTCCCTGGAAGGACTCACGGGACTCCACAAAAGCTGACTTCCTGGAGGTCCAGCGGAGACCCCCAAGGCCCAAGGCCCCCCCCCCCCCACCCACCCACCACAGATCACTGTGGAAGCCTTAATGACCCAAGGCTCCAGCTACATACAGACGCTCTTAGGAGGCAAGATACACCAAAGGCTTATGTAGGTTGCCACTTTCGGTGGTTGTTTCCGCGGCGTGTCAGTTTTGGAACCCGCCACGCCCTTTTTCACAGAGGCCATACCGTTTCCCTTCACCACCAGTGAGGCGTGAGTGACTGACTTGGCTTCTCCGCGACCTGACTAGCAGTTTGATCCTGTTCCGGTATTTGGAAGAAGGCAGTCTCACCCATGTGTCCCCACAATGTCTCCCTCTAATTTTCTCACTTGCTTTTCCAGGGAACAGCTCACATCTTTTCATGCGCTTATCGGTCATCCATGCGTACCTCCTCCACCCCAGGTGAAAGTGCCTGCTCTGTCTATTGGTCTTCCATTCTTTTTGTATTTTTCAGTGTTGATTTCCCCCGGGTCTCCACTCCATTGTGGGTTTTGTTTTTTGTTTTTTGTTTTTTGTTTTTTTTTTTTGCTTAAAGATTGTCACCTGAGCTAGGCACTGTTGCGCTGCTTCCTCAGTTTCAGAGGGTACCTTTTTCAGGGTTGCTTTTTGACCGGGTCTCCTCGCCATTGTATTTTTTTATTTTATTTTTTTTGCTTAAAGATTGCCACCTGAGCTAGCCTCTGTTGCCCATCTTCTTCGGTTTCAGAGGGTAGATTTCTCAGTGTTGCTTTTTCGCCAGCTCTCCACGCCCTTGCGTCTTTTTTTTTTCTGCTTGAAGGCTGCAACCTGAGCTAGCTTCTTTTGCCCATGTTCGTCAGTTTCAGAGGGTGGATTTCTCCGTGTTGCTTTTTCCCCAGGTCTCCACACCCTTGTGTGTTTCTTTGGCTTAACGATTGCCACCTGAGGTAGCCTCTGTTGCCCATCTTCGTCCGTTTCAGAGGGTGGATTTCTCAGTGTTGCCTTTTCCCCAGCTCCCCACGCCCTTGTGTGTTTCTTTTGCTTAAAGATTGTCACCTGAGCTAGGCACTGTTGCCCTGCTTCCTCAGTTTCAGAGGGTACCTTTTTCAGGGTTGCTTTTTGACCGGGTCTCCTCGCCATTGTATTTTTTTATTTTATTCTTTTTGCTTAAAGATTGCCACCTGAGCTAGCCTCTGTTGCGCTTCTTTCTCAGTTCTAGAGGGTAGATTTCTCCGTGTTGCTTTTTCCCCAGGTCTCCACGCACTTCCTTTTATTTTTCCTTAAAAATTGCCACCTGAGCTAGCCTCTGTTGTCCATCTTCGTCGGTTTCAGAGGGTAGATTTCTCACTGTTGCTTTTTTGCCAGGTCTGCACGCCCTTGTGTTTTTCTTCTGCTTAAAGGTTGCAACCTGAGCTAGCTTCTTTTGCCCATGTTCCTCAGTTTCAGAGGGTGGATTTCTCCGTGTTGCTTTTTCCCCAGGCCTCCACGCCCTTGTGTGTTTCTTTTGCTTAACGATTGCCACCTGAGCTAGCCTCTGTTGCCCATCTTCGTCCTTTTCAGAGGGTGGATTTCTCAGTGTTGCCTTTTCCCCAGCTCCCCACGCCCTTGTGTGTTTCTTTTGCTTAAAGATTGCCACCTGAAGCCAGCCTCTCTTGCCCATCTTCCTCAGTTTCAGAGGGTAGATATTTCAGGGTTGCTTTTTCCCCAGGGCTCCACGCCTTTGTGCTTTGTTTTTGCTTAAGGATTGCCACCTGAGGTAGCCTCTCTTGCCCATCTTCCTCAGTTTCAGAGGGTGGATTTCTCCGTGTTGCTGTTTCCCCAGGTCTCCACGCCCTTGTGTGTTTCTTTTGCTTAAAGATTGCCACCTGAGCTAGCCTCTGTTGCCCATCTTCGTCCGTTTCAGAGGCTGGATTTCTCAGTGTTGCCTTTTCGCCAGCTCCCCACGCCCTTGTGTGTTTCTTTTGCTTAAAGATTGTCACCTGAGCTAGGCACTGTTGCCCTGCTTCCTCAGTTTCAGAGGGTACCTTTTTCAGGGTTGCTTTTTGACCGGGTCTCCTCGCCATTGTATTTTTTTATTTTATTTTTTTTGCTTAAAGATTGCCACCTGAGCTAGCCTCTGTTGCGCTTCTTTCTCAGTTCTAGAGGGTAGATTTCTCCGTGTTGCTTTTTCCCCAGGTCTCCACGCACTTCCTTTTATTTTTCCTTAAAAATTGCCACCTGAGCTAGCCTCTGTTGTCCATCTTCGTCGGTTTCAGAGGGTAGATTTCTCACTGTTGCTTTTTTGCCAGGTCTGCACGCCCTTGTGTTTTTCTTCTGCTTAAAGGTTGCAACCTGAGCTAGCTTCTTTTGCCCATGTTCCTCAGTTTCAGAGGGTGGATTTCTCCGTGTTGCTTTTTCCCCAGGCCTCCACGCCCTTGTGTGTTTCTTTTGCTTAACGATTGCCACCTGAGGTAGCCTCTGTTGCCCATCTTCGTCCGTTTCAGAGGGTGGATTTCTCAGTGTTGCCTTTTCCCCAGCTCCCCACGCCCTTGTGTGTTTCTTTTGCTTAAAGATTGCCACCTGAAGCCAGCCTCTCTTGCCCATCTTCCTCAGTTTCAGAGGGTAGATATTTCAGGGTTGCTTTTTCCCCAGGTCCCCACGCCTTTGTGTTTTGTTTTTGCTTAACGATTGCCACCTGAGCTAGCCTCTCTTGCCCATGTTCCTCAGTTTCAGAGGGTAGATATTTCAGGGTTGCTTTGTCCCCAGGGCTCCACGCCTTTGTGCTTTGTTTTTGCTTAAGGATTGCCACCTGAGGTAGCCTCTCTTGCCCATCTTCCTCAGTTTCAGAGGGTGGATTTCTCCGTGTTGCTTTTTCCCCAGGTCTCCACGCCCCTGTGTGTTTCTTTTGCTTAAAGATTGCCACCTGAGCTAGCCTCTGTTGCCCATCTTCGTCCGTTTCAGAGGCTGGATTTCTCAGTGTTGCCTTTTCGCCAGCTCCCCACGCCCTTGTGTGTTTCTTTTGCTTAAAGATTGTCACCTGAGCTAGGCACTGTTGCCCTGCTTCCTCAGTTTCAGAGGGTACCTTTTTCAGGGTTGCTTTTTCACCGGGTCTCCTCGCCATTGTATTTTTTTATCTTATTTTTTTTGCTTAAAGATTGCCACCTGAGCTAGCCTCTGTTGCGCTTCTTTCTCAGTTCTAGAGGGTAGATTTCTCCGTGTTGCTTTTTCCCCAGGTCTCCACGCACTTCCTTTTATTTTTCCTTAAAAATTGCCACCTGAGCTAGCCTCTGTTGTCCATCTTCGTCGGTTTCAGAGGGTAGATTTCTCACTGTTGCTTTTTTGCCAGGTCTGCACGCCCTTGTGTTTTTCTTCTGCTTAAAGGTTGCAACCTGAGCTAGCTTCTTTTGCCCATGTCCCTCAGTTTCAGAGGGTGGATTTCTCCGTGTTGCTTTTTCCCCAGGCCTCCACGCCCTTGTGTGTTTCTTTTGCTTAACGATTGCCACCTGAGGTAGCCTCTGTTGCCCATCTTCGTCCGTTTCAGAGGGTGGATTTCTCAGTGTTGCCTTTTCCCCAGCTCCCCACGCCCTTGTGTGTTTCTTTTGCTTAAAGATTGCCACCTGAAGCCAGCCTCTCTTGCCCATCTTCCTCAGTTTCAGAGGGTAGATATTTCAGGGTTGCTTTTTCCCCAGGTCTCCACGCCTTTGTGTTTTGTTTTTGCTTAACGATTGCCACCTGAGCTAGCCTCTCTTGCCCATGTTCCTCAGTTTCAGAGGGTAGATATTTCAGGGTTGCTTTGTCCCCAGGGCTCCACGCCTTTGTGCTTTGTTTTTGCTTAAGGATTGCCACCTGAGGTAGCCTCTCTTGCCCATCTTCCTCAGTTTCAGAGGGTGGATTTCTCCGTGTTGCTTTTTCCCCAGGTCTCCACGCCCTTGTGTGTTTCTTTTGCTTAAAGATTGCCACCTGAGCTAGCCTCTGTTGCCCATCTTCGTCCGTTTCAGAGGCTGGATTTCTCAGTGTTGCCTTTTCGCCAGCTCCCCACGCCCTTGTGTGTTTCTTTTGCTTAAAGATTGTCACCTGAGCTAGGCACTGTTGCCCTGCTTCCTCAGTTTCAGAGGGTACCTTTTTCAGGGTTGCTTTTTAACCGGGTCTCCTCGCCATTGTATTTTTTTATCTTATTTTTTTTGCTTAAAGATTGCCACCTGAGCTAGCCTCTGTTGCCCATCTTCGTCCGTTTCAGAGGCTGGATTTCTCAGTGTTGCCTTTTCGCCAGCTCCCCACGCCCTTGTGTGTTTCTTTTGCTTAAAGATTGTCACCTGAGCTAGGCACTGTTGCCCTGTTTCCTCAGTTTCAGAGGGTACCTTTTTCAGGGTTGCTTTTTGACCGGGTCTCCTCGCCATTGTTTTTTTTTATTTTATTTTTTTTGCTTAAAGATTGCCACCTGAGCTAGCCTCTGTTGCGCTTCTTTCTCAGTTCTAGAGGGTAGATTTCTCCGTGTTGCTTTTTCCCCAGGTCTCCACGCACTTCCTTTTATTTTTCCTTAAAAATTGCCACCTGAGCTAGCCTCTGTTGTCCATCTTCGTCGGTTTCAGAGGGTAGATTTCTCACTGTTGCTTTTTTGCCAGGTCTGCACGCCCTTGTGTTTTTTTTCTGCTTAAAGGTTGCAACCTGAGCTAGCTTCTTTTGCCCATGTTCCTCAGTTTCAGAGGGTGGATTTCTCCGTGTTGCTTTTTCCCCAGGCCTCCACGCCCTTGTGTGTTTCTTTTGCTTAACGATTGCCACCTGAGGTAGCCTCTGTAGCCCATCTTCGTCCCTTTCAGAGGGTGGATTTCTCAGTGTTGCCTTTTCCCCAGCTCCCCACGCCCTTGTGTGTTTCTTTTGCTTAAAGATTGCCACCTGAAGCCAGCCTCTCTTGCCCATCTTCCTCAGTTTCAGAGGGTAGATATTTCAGGGTTGCTTTTTCCCCAGGTCCCCACGCCTTTGTGTTTTGTTTTTGCTTAACGATTGCCACCTGAGCTAGCCTCTCTTGCCCATGTTCCTCAGTTTCAGAGGGTAGATATTTCAGGGTTGCTTTGTCCCCAGGGCTCCACGCCTTTGTGCTTTGTTTTTGCTTAAGGATTGCCACCTGAGGTAGCCTCTCTTGCCCATCTTCCTCAGTTTCAGAGGGTGGATTTCTCCGTGTTGCTTTTTCCCCAGGTCTCCACGCCCTTGTGTGTTTCTTTTGCTTAAAGATTGCCACCTGAGCTAGCCTCTGTTGCCCATCTTCGTCCGTTTCAGAGGCTGGATTTCTCAGTGTTGCCTTTTCGCCAGCTCCCCACGCCCTTGTGTGTTTCTTTTGCTTAAAGATTGTCACCTGAGCTAGGCACTGTTGCCCTGCTTCCTCAGTTTCAGAGGGTACCTTTTTCAGGGTTGCTTTTTGACCGGGTCTCCTCGCCATTGTATTTTTTTATTTTATTTTTTTTGCTTAAAGATTGCCACCTGAGCTAGCCTCTGTTGCGCTTCTTTCTCAGTTCTAGAGGGTAGATTTCTCCGTGTTGCTTTTTCCCCAGGTCTCCACGCACTTCCTTTTATTTTTCCTTAAAAATTGCCACCTGAGCTAGCCTCTGTTGTCCATCTTCGTCGGTTTCAGAGGGTAGATTTCTCACTGTTGCTTTTTTGCCAGGTCTGCACGCCCTTGTGTTTTTCTTCTGCTTAAAGGTTGCAACCTGAGCTAGCTTCTTTTGCCCATGTTCCTCAGTTTCAGAGGGTGGATTTCTCCGTGTTGCTTTTTCCCCAGGCCTCCACGCCCTTGTGTGTTTCTTTTGCTTAACGATTGCCACCTGAGGTAGCCTCTGTAGCCCATCTTCGTCCCTTTCAGAGGGTGGATTTCTCAGTGTTGCCTTTTCCCCAGCTCCCCACGCCCTTGTGTGTTTCTTTTGCTTAAAGATTGCCACCTGAAGCCAGCCTCTCTTGCCCATCTTCCTCAGTTTCAGAGGGTAGATATTTCAGGGTTGCTTTTTCCCCAGGTCTCCACGCCTTTGTGTTTTGTTTTTGCTTAACGATTGCCACCTGAGCTAGCCTCTCTTGGCCATGTTCCTCAGTTTCAGAGGGTAGATATTTCAGAGTTGCTTTGTCCCCAGGGCTCCACGCCTTTGTGCTTTGTTTTTGCTTAAGGATTGCCACCTGAGGTAGCCTCTCTTGCCCATCTTCCTCAGTTTCAGAGGGTGGATTTCTCCGTGTTGCTTTTTCCCCAGGTCTCCACGCCCTTGTGTGTTTCTTTTGCTTAAAGATTGCCACCTGAGCTAGCCTCTGTTGCCCATCTTCGTCCGTTTCAGAGGGTGGATTTCTCAGTGTTGCCTTTTCGCCAGCTCCCCACGCCCTTGTGTGTTTCTTTTGCTTAAAGATTGTCACCTGAGCTAGGCACTGTTGCCCTGCTTCCTCAGTTTCAGAGGGTACCTTTTTCAGGGTTGCTTTTTCACCGGGTCTCCTCGCCATTGTATTTTTTTATCTTATTTTTTTTGCTTAAAGATTGCCACCTGAGCTAGCCTCTGTTGCGCTTCTTTCTCAGTTCTAGAGGGTAGATTTCTCCGTGTTGCTTTTTCCCCAGGTCTCCACGCACTTCCTTTTATTTTTCCTTAAAAATTGCCACCTGAGCTAGCCTCTGTTGTCCATCTTCGTCGGTTTCAGAGGGTAGATTTCTCACTGTTGCTTTTTTGCCAGGTCTGCACGCCCTTGTGTTTTTCTTCTGCTTAAAGGTTGCAACCTGAGCTAGCTTCTTTTGCCCATGTTCCTCAGTTTCAGAGGGTGGATTTCTCCGTGTTGCTTTTTCCCCAGGCCTCCACGCCCTTGTGTGTTTCTTTTGCTTAACGATTGCCACCTGAGGTAGCCTCTGTTGCCCATCTTCGTCCGTTTCAGAGGGTGGATTTCTCAGTGTTGCCTTTTCCCCAGCTCCCCACGCCCTTGTGTGTTTCTTTTGCTTAAAGATTGCCACCTGAAGCCAGCCTCTCTTGCCCATCTTCCTCAGTTTCAGAGGGTAGATATTTCAGGGTTGCTTTTTCCCCAGGTCTCCACGCCTTTGTGTTTTGTTTTTGCTTAACGATTGCCACCTGAGCTAGCCTCTCTTGGCCATGTTCCTCAGTTTCAGAGGGTAGATATTTCAGAGTTGCTTTGTCCCCAGGGCTCCACGCCTTTGTGCTTTGTTTTTGCTTAAGGATTGCCACCTGAGGTAGCCTCTCTTGCCCATCTTCCTCAGTTTCAGAGGGTGGATTTCTCCGTGTTGCTTTTTCCCCAGGTCTCCACGCCCTTGTGTGTTTCTTTTGCTTAAAGATTGCCACCTGAGCTAGCCTCTGTTGCCCATCTTCGTCCGTTTCAGAGGCTGGATTTCTCAGTGTTGCCTTTTCGCCAGCTCCCCACGCCCTTGTGTGTTTCTTTTGCTTAAAGATTGTCACCTGAGCTAGGCACTGTTGCCCTGCTTCCTCAGTTTCAGAGGGTACCTTTTTCAGGGTTGCTTTTTGACCGGGTCTCCTCGCCATTGTATTTTTTTATCTTATTTTTTTTGCTTAAAGATTGCCACCTGAGCTAGCCTCTGTTGCCCATCTTCGTCCGTTTCAGAGGCTGGATTTCTCAGTGTTGCCTTTTCGCCAGCTCCCCACGCCCTTGTGTGTTTCTTTTGCTTAAAGATTGTCACCTGAGCTAGGCACTGTTGCCCTGCTTCCTCAGTTTCAGAGGGTACCTTTTTCAGGGTTGCTTTTTGACCGGGTCTCCTCGCCATTGTTTTTTTTTATTTTATTTTTTTTGCTTAAAGATTGCCACCTGAGCTAGCCTCTGTTGCGCTTCTTTCTCAGTTCTAGAGGGTAGATTTCTCCGTGTTGCTTTTTCCCCAGGTCTCCACGCACTTCCTTTTATTTTTCCTTAAAAATTGCCACCTGAGCTAGCCTCTGTTGTCCATCTTCGTCGGTTTCAGAGGGTAGATTTCTCACTGTTGCTTTTTTGCCAGGTCTGCACGCCCTTGTGTTTTTTTTCTGCTTAAAGGTTGCAACCTGAGCTAGCTTCTTTTGCCCATGTTCCTCAGTTTCAGAGGGTGGATTTCTCCGTGTTGCTTTTTCCCCAGGCCTCCACGCCCTTGTGTGTTTCTTTTGCTTAACGATTGCCACCTGAGGTAGCCTCTGTAGCCCATCTTCGTCCCTTTCAGAGGGTGGATTTCTCAGTGTTGCCTTTTCCCCAGCTCCCCACGCCCTTGTGTGTTTCTTTTGCTTAAAGATTGCCACCTGAAGCCAGCCTCTCTTGCCCATCTTCCTCAGTTTCAGAGGGTAGATATTTCAGGGTTGCTTTTTCCCCAGGTCCCCACGCCTTTGTGTTTTGTTTTTGCTTAACGATTGCCACCTGAGCTAGCCTCTCTTGCCCATGTTCCTCAGTTTCAGAGGGTAGATATTTCAGGGTTGCTTTGTCCCCAGGGCTCCACGCCTTTGTGCTTTGTTTTTGCTTAAGGATTGCCACCTGAGGTAGCCTCTCTTGCCCATCTTCCTCAGTTTCAGAGGGTGGATTTCTCCGTGTTGCTTTTTCCCCAGGTCTCCACGCCCTTGTGTGTTTCTTTTGCTTAAAGATTGCCACCTGAGCTAGCCTCTGTTGCCCATCTTCGTCCGTTTCAGAGGCTGGATTTCTCAGTGTTGCCTTTTCGCCAGCTCCCCACGCCCTTGTGTGTTTCTTTTGCTTAAAGATTGTCACCTGAGCTAGGCACTGTTGCCCTGCTTCCTCAGTTTCAGAGGGTACCTTTTTCAGGGTTGCTTTTTGACCGGGTCTCCTCGCCATTGTATTTTTTTATTTTATTTTTTTTGCTTAAAGATTGCCACCTGAGCTAGCCTCTGTTGCGCTTCTTTCTCAGTTCTAGAGGGTAGATTTCTCCGTGTTGCTTTTTCCCCAGGTCTCCACGCACTTCCTTTTATTTTTCCTTAAAAATTGCCACCTGAGCTAGCCTCTGTTGTCCATCTTCGTCGGTTTCAGAGGGTAGATTTCTCACTGTTGCTTTTTTGCCAGGTCTGCACGCCCTTGTGTTTTTCTTCTGCTTAAAGGTTGCAACCTGAGCTAGCTTCTTTTGCCCATGTTCCTCAGTTTCAGAGGGTGGATTTCTCCGTGTTGCTTTTTCCCCAGGCCTCCACGCCCTTGTGTGTTTCTTTTGCTTAACGATTGCCACCTGAGGTAGCCTCTGTAGCCCATCTTCGTCCCTTTCAGAGGGTGGATTTCTCAGTGTTGCCTTTTCCCCAGCTCCCCACGCCCTTGTGTGTTTCTTTTGCTTAAAGATTGCCACCTGAAGCCAGCCTCTCTTGCCCATCTTCCTCAGTTTCAGAGGGTAGATATTTCAGGGTTGCTTTTTCCCCAGGTCTCCACGCCTTTGTGTTTTGTTTTTGCTTAACGATTGCCACCTGAGCTAGCCTCTCTTGCCCATGTTCCTCAGTTTCAGAGGGTAGATATTTCAGGGTTGCTTTGTCCCCAGGGCTCCACGCCTTTGTGCTTTGTTTTTGCTTAAGGATTGCCACCTGAGGTAGCCTCTCTTGCCCATCTTCCTCAGTTTCAGAGGGTGGATTTCTCCGTGTTGCTTTTTCCCCAGGTCTCCACGCCCTTGTGTGTTTCTTTTGCTTAAAGATTGCCACCTGAGCTAGCCTCTGTTGCCCATCTTCGTCCGTTTCAGAGGGTGGATTTCTCAGTGTTGCCTTTTCGCCAGCTCCCCACGCCCTTGTGTGTTTCTTTTGCTTAAAGATTGTCACCTGAGCTAGGCACTGTTGCCCTGCTTCCTCAGTTTCAGAGGGTACCTTTTTCAGGGTTGCTTTTTCACCGGGTCTCCTCGCCATTGTATTTTTTTATCTTATTTTTTTTGCTTAAAGATTGCCACCTGAGCTAGCCTCTGTTGCGCTTCTTTCTCAGTTCTAGAGGGTAGATTTCTCCGTGTTGCTTTTTCCCCAGGTCTCCACGCACTTCCTTTTATTTTTCCTTAAAAATTGCCACCTGAGCTAGCCTCTGTTGTCCATCTTCGTCGGTTTCAGAGGGTAGATTTCTCACTGTTGCTTTTTTGCCAGGTCTGCACGCCCTTGTGTTTTTTTTCTGCTTAAAGGTTGCAACCTGAGCTAGCTTCTTTTGCCCATGTCCCTCAGTTTCAGAGGGTGGATTTCTCCGTGTTGCTTTTTCCCCAGGCCTCCACGCCCTTGTGTGTTTCTTTTGCTTAAAGATTGCCACCTGAAGCCAGCCTCTCTTGCCCATCTTCCTCAGTTTCAGAGGGTAGATATTTCAGGGTTGCTTTTTCCCCAGGTCTCCACGCCTTTGTGTTTTGTTTTTGCTTAACGATTGCCACCTGAGCTAGCCTCTCTTGCCCATGTTCCTCAGTTTCAGAGGGTAGATATTTCAGGGTTGCTTTGTCCCCAGGGCTCCACGCCTTTGTGCTTTGTTTTTGCTTAAGGATTGCCACCTGAGGTAGCCTCTCTTGCCCATCTTCCTCAGTTTCAGAGGGTGGATTTCTCCGTGTTGCTTTTTCCCCAGGTCTCCACGCCCTTGTGTGTTTCTTTTGCTTAAAGATTGCCACCTGAGCTAGCCTCTGTTGCCCATCTTCGTCCGTTTCAGAGGGTGGATTTCTCAGTGTTGCCTTTTCGCCAGCTCCCCACGCCCTTGTGTGTTTCTTTTGCTTAAAGATTGTCACCTGAGCTAGGCACTGTTGCCCTGCTTCCTCAGTTTCAGAGGGTACCTTTTTCAGGGTTGCTTTTTCACCGGGTCTCCTCGCCATTGTATTTTTTTATCTTATTTTTTTTGCTTAAAGATTGCCACCTGAGCTAGCCTCTGTTGCGCTTCTTTCTCAGTTCTAGAGGGTAGATTTCTCCGTGTTGCTTTTTCCCCAGGTCTCCACGCACTTCCTTTTATTTTTCCTTAAAAATTGCCACCTGAGCTAGCCTCTGTTGTCCATCTTCGTCGGTTTCAGAGGGTAGATTTCTCACTGTGGCTTTTTTGCCAGGTCTGCACGCCCTTGTGTTTTTTTTCTGCTTAAAGGTTGCAACCTGAGCTAGCTTCTTTTGCCCATGTCCCTCAGTTTCAGAGGGTGGATTTCTCCGTGTTGCTTTTTCCCCAGGCCTCCACGCCCTTGTGTGTTTCTTTTGCTTAACGATTGCCACCTGAGCTAGCCTCTGTTGCCCATCTTCGTCCGTTTCAGAGGGTGGATTTCTCAGTGTTGCCTTTTCCCCAGCTCCCCACGCCCTTGTGTGTTTCTTTTGCTTAAAGATTGCCACCTGAAGCCAGCCTCTCTTGCCCATCTTCCTCAGTTTCAGAGGGTAGATATTTCAGGGTTGCTTTTTCCCCAGCTCCCCACGCCCTTGTGTGTTTCTTTTGCTTAAAGATTGCCACCTGAAGCCAGCCTCTCTTGCCCATGTTCCTCAGTTTCAGAGGGTAGATATTTCAGGGTTGCTTTGTCCCCAGGGCTCCACGCCTTTGTGCTTTGTTTTTGCTTAAGGATTGCCACCTGAGGTAGCCTCTCTTGCCCATCTTCCTCAGTTTCAGAGGGTGGATTTCTCCGTGTTGCTTTTTCCCCAGGTCTCCACGCCCTTGTGTGTTTCTTTTGCTTAAAGATTGCCACCTGAGCTAGCCTCTGTTGCCCATCTTCGTCCGTTTCAGAGGGTGGATTTCTCAGTGTTGCCTTTTCGCCAGCTCCCCACGCCCTTGTGTGTTTCTTTTGCTTAAAGATTGTCACCTGAGCTAGGCACTGTTGCCCTGCTTCCTCAGTTTCAGAGGGTACCTTTTTCAGGGTTGCTTTTTGACCGGGTCTCCTCGCCATTGTATTTTTTTATCTTATTTTTTTTGCTTAAAGATTGCCACCTGAGCTAGCCTCTGTTGCGCTTCTTTCTCAGTTCTAGAGGGTAGATTTCTCCGTGTTGCTTTTTCCCCAGGTCTCCACGCACTTCCTTTTATTTTTCCTTAAAAATTGCCACCTGAGCTAGCCTCTGTTGTCCATCTTCGTCGGTTTCAGAGGGTAGATTTCTCACTGTTGCTTTTTTGCCAGGTCTGCACGCCCTTGTGTTTTTTTTCTGCTTAAAGGTTGCAACCTGAGCTAGCTTCTTTTGCCCATGTCCCTCAGTTTCAGAGGGTGGATTTCTCCGTGTTGCTTTTTCCCCAGGCCTCCACGCCCTTGTGTGTTTCTTTTGCTTAAAGATTGCCACCTGAAGCCAGCCTCTCTTGCCCATCTTCCTCAGTTTCAGAGGGTAGATATTTCAGGGTTGCTTTTTCCCCAGGTCTCCACGCCTTTGTGTTTTGTTTTTGCTTAACGATTGCCACCTGAGCTAGCCTCTCTTGCCCATGTTCCTCAGTTTCAGAGGGTAGATATTTCAGGGTTGCTTTGTCCCCAGGGCTCCACGCCTTTGTGCTTTGTTTTTGCTTAAGGATTGCCACCTGAGGTAGCCTCTCTTGCCCATCTTCCTCAGTTTCAGAGGGTGGATTTCTCCGTGTTGCTTTTTCCCCAGGTCTCCACGCCCTTGTGTGTTTCTTTTGCTTAAAGATTGCCACCTGAGCTAGCCTCTGTTGCCCATCTTCGTCCGTTTCAGAGGGTGGATTTCTCAGTGTTGCCTTTTCGCCAGCTCCCCACGCCCTTGTGTGTTTCTTTTGCTTAAAGATTGTCACCTGAGCTAGGCACTGTTGCCCTGCTTCCTCAGTTTCAGAGGGTACCTTTTTCAGGGTTGCTTTTTCACCGGGTCTCCTCGCCATTGTATTTTTTTATCTTATTTTTTTTGCTTAAAGATTGCCACCTGAGCTAGCCTCTGTTGCGCTTCTTTCTCAGTTCTAGAGGGTAGATTTCTCCGTGTTGCTTTTTCCCCAGGTCTCCACGCACTTCCTTTTATTTTTCCTTAAAAATTGCCACCTGAGCTAGCCTCTGTTGTCCATCTTCGTCGGTTTCAGAGGGTAGATTTCTCACTGTTGCTTTTTTGCCAGGTCTGCACGCCCTTGTGTTTTTTTTCTGCTTAAAGGTTGCAACCTGAGCTAGCTTCTTTTGCCCATGTCCCTCAGTTTCAGAGGGTGGATTTCTCCGTGTTGCTTTTTCCCCAGGCCTCCACGCCCTTGTGTGTTTCTTTTGCTTAACGATTGCCACCTGAAGCCAGCCTCTCTTGCCCATCTTCCTCAGTTTCAGAGGGTAGATATTTCAGGGTTGCTTTTTCCCCAGGTCTCCACGCCTTTGTGTTTTGTTTTTGCTTAACGATTGCCACCTGAGCTAGCCTCTCTTGCCCATGTTCCTCAGTTTCAGAGGGTAGATATTTCAGGGTTGCTTTGTCCCCAGGGCTCCACGCCTTTGTGCTTTGTTTTTGCTTAAGGATTGCCACCTGAGGTAGCCTCTCTTGCCCATCTTCCTCAGTTTCAGAGGGTGGATTTCTCCGTGTTGCTTTTTCCCCAGGTCTCCACGCCCTTGTGTGTTTCTTTTGCTTAAAGATTGCCACCTGAGCTAGCCTCTGTTGCCCATCTTCGTCCGTTTCAGAGGGTGGATTTCTCAGTGTTGCCTTTTCGCCAGCTCCCCACGCCCTTGTGTGTTTCTTTTGCTTAAAGATTGTCACCTGAGCTAGGCACTGTTGCCCTGCTTCCTCAGTTTCAGAGGGTACCTTTTTCAGGGTTGCTTTTTCACCGGGTCTCCTCGCCATTGTATTTTTTTATCTTATTTTTTTTGCTTAAAGATTGCCACCTGAGCTAGCCTCTGTTGCGCTTCTTTCTCAGTTCTAGAGGGTAGATTTCTCCGTGTTGCTTTTTCCCCAGGTCTCCACGCACTTCCTTTTATTTTTCCTTAAAAATTGCCACCTGAGCTAGCCTCTGTTGTCCATCTTCGTCGGTTTCAGAGGGTAGATTTCTCACTGTTGCTTTTTTGCCAGGTCTGCACGCCCTTGTGTTTTTTTTCTGCTTAAAGGTTGCAACCTGAGCTAGCTTCTTTTGCCCATGTCCCTCAGTTTCAGAGGGTGGATTTCTCCGTGTTGCTTTTTCCCCAGGCCTCCACGCCCTTGTGTGTTTCTTTTGCTTAAAGATTGCCACCTGAAGCCAGCCTCTCTTGCCCATCTTCCTCAGTTTCAGAGGGTAGATATTTCAGGGTTGCTTTTTCCCCAGGTCTCCACGCCTTTGTGTTTTGTTTTTGCTTAACGATTGCCACCTGAGCTAGCCTCTCTTGCCCATGTTCCTCAGTTTCAGAGGGTAGATATTTCAGGGTTGCTTTGTCCCCAGGGCTCCACGCCTTTGTGCTTTGTTTTTGCTTAAGGATTGCCACCTGAGGTAGCCTCTCTTGCCCATCTTCCTCAGTTTCAGAGGGTGGATTTCTCCGTGTTGCTTTTTCCCCAGGTCTCCACGCCCTTGTGTGTTTCTTTTGCTTAAAGATTGCCACCTGAGCTAGCCTCTGTTGCCCATCTTCGTCCGTTTCAGAGGGTGGATTTCTCAGTGTTGCCTTTTCGCCAGCTCCCCACGCCCTTGTGTGTTTCTTTTGCTTAAAGATTGTCACCTGAGCTAGGCACTGTTGCCCTGCTTCCTCAGTTTCAGAGGGTACCTTTTTCAGGGTTGCTTTTTCACCGGGTCTCCTCGCCATTGTATTTTTTTATCTTATTTTTTTTGCTTAAAGATTGCCACCTGAGCTAGCCTCTGTTGCGCTTCTTTCTCAGTTCTAGAGGGTAGATTTCTCCGTGTTGCTTTTTCCCCAGGTCTCCACGCACTTCCTTTTATTTTTCCTTAAAAATTGCCACCTGAGCTAGCCTCTGTTGTCCATCTTCGTCGGTTTCAGAGGGTAGATTTCTCACTGTTGCTTTTTTGCCAGGTCTGCACGCCCTTGTGTTTTTTTTCTGCTTAAAGGTTGCAACCTGAGCTAGCTTCTTTTGCCCATGTCCCTCAGTTTCAGAGGGTGGATTTCTCCGTGTTGCTTTTTCCCCAGGCCTCCACGCCCTTGTGTGTTTCTTTTGCTTAACGATTGCCACCTGAGGTAGCCTCTGTAGCCCATCTTCGTCCCTTTCAGAGGGTGGATTTCTCAGTGTTGCCTTTTCCCCAGCTCCCCACGCCCTTGTGTGTTTCTTTTGCTTAAAGATTGCCACCTGAAGCCAGCCTCTCTTGCCCATCTTCCTCAGTTTCAGAGGGTAGATATTTCAGGGTTGCTTTTTCCCCAGGTCTCCACGCCTTTGTGTTTTGTTTTTGCTTAACGATTGCCACCTGAGCTAGCCTCTCTTGCCCATGTTCCTCAGTTTCAGAGGGTAGATATTTCAGGGTTGCTTTGTCCCCAGGGCTCCACGCCTTTGTGCTTTGTTTTTGCTTAAGGATTGCCACCTGAGGTAGCCTCTCTTGCCCATCTTCCTCAGTTTCAGAGGGTGGATTTCTCCGTGTTGCTTTTTCCCCAGGTCTCCACGCCCTTGTGTGTTTCTTTTGCTTAAAGATTGCCACCTGAGCTAGCCTCTGTTGCCCATCTTCGTCCGTTTCAGAGGGTGGATTTCTCAGTGTTGCCTTTTCGCCAGCTCCCCACGCCCTTGTGTGTTTCTTTTGCTTAAAGATTGTCACCTGAGCTAGGCACTGTTGCCCTGCTTCCTCAGTTTCAGAGGGTACCTTTTTCAGGGTTGCTTTTTCACCGGGTCTCCTCGCCATTGTATTTTTTTATCTTATTTTTTTTGCTTAAAGATTGCCACCTGAGCTAGCCTCTGTTGCGCTTCTTTCTCAGTTCTAGAGGGTAGATTTCTCCGTGTTGCTTTTTCCCCAGGTCTCCACGCACTTCCTTTTATTTTTCCTTAAAAATTGCCACCTGAGCTAGCCTCTGTTGTCCATCTTCGTCGGTTTCAGAGGGTAGATTTCTCACTGTTGCTTTTTTGCCAGGTCTGCACGCCCTTGTGTTTTTTTTCTGCTTAAAGGTTGCAACCTGAGCTAGCTTCTTTTGCCCATGTCCCTCAGTTTCAGAGGGTGGATTTCTCCGTGTTGCTTTTTCCCCAGGCCTCCACGCCCTTGTGTGTTTCTTTTGCTTAAAGATTGCCACCTGAAGCCAGCCTCTCTTGCCCATCTTCCTCAGTTTCAGAGGGTAGATATTTCAGGGTTGCTTTTTCCCCAGGTCTCCACGCCTTTGTGTTTTGTTTTTGCTTAACGATTGCCACCTGAGCTAGCCTCTCTTGCCCATGTTCCTCAGTTTCAGAGGGTAGATATTTCAGGGTTGCTTTGTCCCCAGGGCTCCACGCCTTTGTGCTTTGTTTTTGCTTAAGGATTGCCACCTGAGGTAGCCTCTCTTGCCCATCTTCCTCAGTTTCAGAGGGTGGATTTCTCCGTGTTGCTTTTTCCCCAGGTCTCCACGCCCTTGTGTGTTTCTTTTGCTTAAAGATTGCCACCTGAGCTAGCCTCTGTTGCCCATCTTCGTCCGTTTCAGAGGGTGGATTTCTCAGTGTTGCCTTTTCGCCAGCTCCCCACGCCCTTGTGTGTTTCTTTTGCTTAAAGATTGTCACCTGAGCTAGGCACTGTTGCCCTGCTTCCTCAGTTTCAGAGGGTACCTTTTTCAGGGTTGCTTTTTCACCGGGTCTCCTCGCCATTGTATTTTTTTATCTTATTTTTTTTGCTTAAAGATTGCCACCTGAGCTAGCCTCTGTTGCGCTTCTTTCTCAGTTCTAGAGGGTAGATTTCTCCGTGTTGCTTTTTCCCCAGGTCTCCACGCACTTCCTTTTATTTTTCCTTAAAAATTGCCACCTGAGCTAGCCTCTGTTGTCCATCTTCGTCGGTTTCAGAGGGTAGATTTCTCACTGTGGCTTTTTTGCCAGGTCTGCACGCCCTTGTGTTTTTTTTCTGCTTAAAGGTTGCAACCTGAGCTAGCTTCTTTTGCCCATGTCCCTCAGTTTCAGAGGGTGGATTTCTCCGTGTTGCTTTTTCCCCAGGCCTCCACGCCCTTGTGTGTTTCTTTTGCTTAACGATTGCCACCTGAGCTAGCCTCTGTTGCCCATCTTCGTCCGTTTCAGAGGGTGGATTTCTCAGTGTTGCCTTTTCCCCAGCTCCCCACGCCCTTGTGTGTTTCTTTTGCTTAAAGATTGCCACCTGAAGCCAGCCTCTCTTGCCCATCTTCCTCAGTTTCAGAGGGTAGATATTTCAGGGTTGCTTTTTCCCCAGCTCCCCACGCCCTTGTGTGTTTCTTTTGCTTAAAGATTGCCACCTGAAGCCAGCCTCTCTTGCCCATGTTCCTCAGTTTCAGAGGGTAGATATTTCAGGGTTGCTTTGTCCCCAGGGCTCCACGCCTTTGTGCTTTGTTTTTGCTTAAGGATTGCCACCTGAGGTAGCCTCTCTTGCCCATCTTCCTCAGTTTCAGAGGGTGGATTTCTCCGTGTTGCTTTTTCCCCAGGTCTCCACGCCCTTGTGTGTTTCTTTTGCTTAAAGATTGCCACCTGAGCTAGCCTCTGTTGCCCATCTTCGTCCGTTTCAGAGGGTGGATTTCTCAGTGTTGCCTTTTCGCCAGCTCCCCACGCCCTTGTGTGTTTCTTTTGCTTAAAGATTGTCACCTGAGCTAGGCACTGTTGCCCTGCTTCCTCAGTTTCAGAGGGTACCTTTTTCAGGGTTGCTTTTTGACCGGGTCTCCTCGCCATTGTATTTTTTTATCTTATTTTTTTTGCTTAAAGATTGCCACCTGAGCTAGCCTCTGTTGCGCTTCTTTCTCAGTTCTAGAGGGTAGATTTCTCCGTGTTGCTTTTTCCCCAGGTCTCCACGCACTTCCTTTTATTTTTCCTTAAAAATTGCCACCTGAGCTAGCCTCTGTTGTCCATCTTCGTCGGTTTCAGAGGGTAGATTTCTCACTGTTGCTTTTTTGCCAGGTCTGCACGCCCTTGTGTTTTTTTTCTGCTTAAAGGTTGCAACCTGAGCTAGCTTCTTTTGCCCATGTCCCTCAGTTTCAGAGGGTGGATTTCTCCGTGTTGCTTTTTCCCCAGGCCTCCACGCCCTTGTGTGTTTCTTTTGCTTAAAGATTGCCACCTGAAGCCAGCCTCTCTTGCCCATCTTCCTCAGTTTCAGAGGGTAGATATTTCAGGGTTGCTTTTTCCCCAGGTCTCCACGCCTTTGTGTTTTGTTTTTGCTTAACGATTGCCACCTGAGCTAGCCTCTCTTGCCCATGTTCCTCAGTTTCAGAGGGTAGATATTTCAGGGTTGCTTTGTCCCCAGGGCTCCACGCCTTTGTGCTTTGTTTTTGCTTAAGGATTGCCACCTGAGGTAGCCTCTCTTGCCCATCTTCCTCAGTTTCAGAGGGTGGATTTCTCCGTGTTGCTTTTTCCCCAGGTCTCCACGCCCTTGTGTGTTTCTTTTGCTTAAAGATTGCCACCTGAGCTAGCCTCTGTTGCCCATCTTCGTCCGTTTCAGAGGGTGGATTTCTCAGTGTTGCCTTTTCGCCAGCTCCCCACGCCCTTGTGTGTTTCTTTTGCTTAAAGATTGTCACCTGAGCTAGGCACTGTTGCCCTGCTTCCTCAGTTTCAGAGGGTACCTTTTTCAGGGTTGCTTTTTCACCGGGTCTCCTCGCCATTGTATTTTTTTATCTTATTTTTTTTGCTTAAAGATTGCCACCTGAGCTAGCCTCTGTTGCGCTTCTTTCTCAGTTCTAGAGGGTAGATTTCTCCGTGTTGCTTTTTCCCCAGGTCTCCACGCACTTCCTTTTATTTTTCCTTAAAAATTGCCACCTGAGCTAGCCTCTGTTGTCCATCTTCGTCGGTTTCAGAGGGTAGATTTCTCACTGTTGCTTTTTTGCCAGGTCTGCACGCCCTTGTGTTTTTTTTCTGCTTAAAGGTTGCAACCTGAGCTAGCTTCTTTTGCCCATGTCCCTCAGTTTCAGAGGGTGGATTTCTCCGTGTTGCTTTTTCCCCAGGCCTCCACGCCCTTGTGTGTTTCTTTTGCTTAACGATTGCCACCTGAAGCCAGCCTCTCTTGCCCATCTTCCTCAGTTTCAGAGGGTAGATATTTCAGGGTTGCTTTTTCCCCAGGTCTCCACGCCTTTGTGTTTTGTTTTTGCTTAACGATTGCCACCTGAGCTAGCCTCTCTTGCCCATGTTCCTCAGTTTCAGAGGGTAGATATTTCAGGGTTGCTTTGTCCCCAGGGCTCCACGCCTTTGTGCTTTGTTTTTGCTTAAGGATTGCCACCTGAGGTAGCCTCTCTTGCCCATCTTCCTCAGTTTCAGAGGGTGGATTTCTCCGTGTTGCTTTTTCCCCAGGTCTCCACGCCCTTGTGTGTTTCTTTTGCTTAAAGATTGCCACCTGAGCTAGCCTCTGTTGCCCATCTTCGTCCGTTTCAGAGGGTGGATTTCTCAGTGTTGCCTTTTCGCCAGCTCCCCACGCCCTTGTGTGTTTCTTTTGCTTAAAGATTGTCACCTGAGCTAGGCACTGTTGCCCTGCTTCCTCAGTTTCAGAGGGTACCTTTTTCAGGGTTGCTTTTTCACCGGGTCTCCTCGCCATTGTATTTTTTTATCTTATTTTTTTTGCTTAAAGATTGCCACCTGAGCTAGCCTCTGTTGCGCTTCTTTCTCAGTTCTAGAGGGTAGATTTCTCCGTGTTGCTTTTTCCCCAGGTCTCCACGCACTTCCTTTTATTTTTCCTTAAAAATTGCCACCTGAGCTAGCCTCTGTTGTCCATCTTCGTCGGTTTCAGAGGGTAGATTTCTCACTGTTGCTTTTTTGCCAGGTCTGCACGCCCTTGTGTTTTTTTTCTGCTTAAAGGTTGCAACCTGAGCTAGCTTCTTTTGCCCATGTTCCTCAGTTTCAGAGGGTGGATTTCTCCGTGTTGCTTTTTCCCCAGGCCTCCACGCCCTTGTGTGTTTCTTTTGCTTAACGATTGCCACCTGAGGTAGCCTCTGTAGCCCATCTTCGTCCCTTTCAGAGGGTGGATTTCTCAGTGTTGCCTTTTCCCCAGCTCCCCACGCCCTTGTGTGTTTCTTTTGCTTAAAGATTGCCACCTGAAGCCAGCCTCTCTTGCCCATCTTCCTCAGTTTCAGAGGGTAGATATTTCAGGGTTGCTTTTTCCCCAGGTCTCCACGCCTTTGTGTTTTGTTTTTGCTTAACGATTGCCACCTGAGCTAGCCTCTCTTGGCCATGTTCCTCAGTTTCAGAGGGTAGATATTTCAGAGTTGCTTTGTCCCCAGGGCTCCACGCCTTTGTGCTTTGTTTTTGCTTAAGGATTGCCACCTGAGGTAGCCTCTCTTGCCCATCTTCCTCAGTTTCAGAGGGTGGATTTCTCCGTGTTGCTTTTTCCCCAGGTCTCCACGCCCTTGTGTGTTTCTTTTGCTTAAAGATTGCCACCTGAGCTAGCCTCTGTTGCCCATCTTCGTCCGTTTCAGAGGGTGGATTTCTCAGTGTTGCCTTTTCGCCAGCTCCCCACGCCCTTGTGTGTTTCTTTTGCTTAAAGATTGTCACCTGAGCTAGGCACTGTTGCCCTGCTTCCTCAGTTTCAGAGGGTACCTTTTTCAGGGTTGCTTTTTCACCGGGTCTCCTCGCCATTGTATTTTTTTATCTTATTTTTTTTGCTTAAAGATTGCCACCTGAGCTAGCCTCTGTTGCGCTTCTTTCTCAGTTCTAGAGGGTAGATTTCTCCGTGTTGCTTTTTCCCCAGGTCTCCACGCACTTCCTTTTATTTTTCCTTAAAAATTGCCACCTGAGCTAGCCTCTGTTGTCCATCTTCGTCGGTTTCAGAGGGTAGATTTCTCACTGTTGCTTTTTTGCCAGGTCTGCACGCCCTTGTGTTTTTCTTCTGCTTAAAGGTTGCAACCTGAGCTAGCTTCTTTTGCCCATGTTCCTCAGTTTCAGAGGGTGGATTTCTCCGTGTTGCTTTTTCCCCAGGCCTCCACGCCCTTGTGTGTTTCTTTTGCTTAACGATTGCCACCTGAGGTAGCCTCTGTTGCCCATCTTCGTCCGTTTCAGAGGGTGGATTTCTCAGTGTTGCCTTTTCCCCAGCTCCCCACGCCCTTGTGTGTTTCTTTTGCTTAAAGATTGCCACCTGAAGCCAGCCTCTCTTGCCCATCTTCCTCAGTTTCAGAGGGTAGATATTTCAGGGTTGCTTTTTCCCCAGGTCTCCACGCCTTTGTGTTTTGTTTTTGCTTAACGATTGCCACCTGAGCTAGCCTCTCTTGGCCATGTTCCTCAGTTTCAGAGGGTAGATATTTCAGAGTTGCTTTGTCCCCAGGGCTCCACGCCTTTGTGCTTTGTTTTTGCTTAAGGATTGCCACCTGAGGTAGCCTCTCTTGCCCATCTTCCTCAGTTTCAGAGGGTGGATTTCTCCGTGTTGCTTTTTCCCCAGGTCTCCACGCCCTTGTGTGTTTCTTTTGCTTAAAGATTGCCACCTGAGCTAGCCTCTGTTGCCCATCTTCGTCCGTTTCAGAGGCTGGATTTCTCAGTGTTGCCTTTTCGCCAGCTCCCCACGCCCTTGTGTGTTTCTTTTGCTTAAAGATTGTCACCTGAGCTAGGCACTGTTGCCCTGCTTCCTCAGTTTCAGAGGGTACCTTTTTCAGGGTTGCTTTTTGACCGGGTCTCCTCGCCATTGTATTTTTTTATCTTATTTTTTTTGCTTAAAGATTGCCACCTGAGCTAGCCTCTGTTGCCCATCTTCGTCCGTTTCAGAGGCTGGATTTCTCAGTGTTGCCTTTTCGCCAGCTCCCCACGCCCTTGTGTGTTTCTTTTGCTTAAAGATTGTCACCTGAGCTAGGCACTGTTGCCCTGCTTCCTCAGTTTCAGAGGGTACCTTTTTCAGGGTTGCTTTTTGACCGGGTCTCCTCGCCATTGTTTTTTTTTATTTTATTTTTTTTGCTTAAAGATTGCCACCTGAGCTAGCCTCTGTTGCGCTTCTTTCTCAGTTCTAGAGGGTAGATTTCTCCGTGTTGCTTTTTCCCCAGGTCTCCACGCACTTCCTTTTATTTTTCCTTAAAAATTGCCACCTGAGCTAGCCTCTGTTGTCCATCTTCGTCGGTTTCAGAGGGTAGATTTCTCACTGTTGCTTTTTTGCCAGGTCTGCACGCCCTTGTGTTTTTTTTCTGCTTAAAGGTTGCAACCTGAGCTAGCTTCTTTTGCCCATGTTCCTCAGTTTCAGAGGGTGGATTTCTCCGTGTTGCTTTTTCCCCAGGCCTCCACGCCCTTGTGTGTTTCTTTTGCTTAACGATTGCCACCTGAGGTAGCCTCTGTAGCCCATCTTCGTCCCTTTCAGAGGGTGGATTTCTCAGTGTTGCCTTTTCCCCAGCTCCCCACGCCCTTGTGTGTTTCTTTTGCTTAAAGATTGCCACCTGAAGCCAGCCTCTCTTGCCCATCTTCCTCAGTTTCAGAGGGTAGATATTTCAGGGTTGCTTTTTCCCCAGGTCCCCACGCCTTTGTGTTTTGTTTTTGCTTAACGATTGCCACCTGAGCTAGCCTCTCTTGCCCATGTTCCTCAGTTTCAGAGGGTAGATATTTCAGGGTTGCTTTGTCCCCAGGGCTCCACGCCTTTGTGCTTTGTTTTTGCTTAAGGATTGCCACCTGAGGTAGCCTCTCTTGCCCATCTTCCTCAGTTTCAGAGGGTGGATTTCTCCGTGTTGCTTTTTCCCCAGGTCTCCACGCCCTTGTGTGTTTCTTTTGCTTAAAGATTGCCACCTGAGCTAGCCTCTGTTGCCCATCTTCGTCCGTTTCAGAGGCTGGATTTCTCAGTGTTGCCTTTTCGCCAGCTCCCCACGCCCTTGTGTGTTTCTTTTGCTTAAAGATTGTCACCTGAGCTAGGCACTGTTGCCCTGCTTCCTCAGTTTCAGAGGGTACCTTTTTCAGGGTTGCTTTTTGACCGGGTCTCCTCGCCATTGTATTTTTTTATTTTATTTTTTTTGCTTAAAGATTGCCACCTGAGCTAGCCTCTGTTGCGCTTCTTTCTCAGTTCTAGAGGGTAGATTTCTCCGTGTTGCTTTTTCCCCAGGTCTCCACGCACTTCCTTTTATTTTTCCTTAAAAATTGCCACCTGAGCTAGCCTCTGTTGTCCATCTTCGTCGGTTTCAGAGGGTAGATTTCTCACTGTTGCTTTTTTGCCAGGTCTGCACGCCCTTGTGTTTTTCTTCTGCTTAAAGGTTGCAACCTGAGCTAGCTTCTTTTGCCCATGTTCCTCAGTTTCAGAGGGTGGATTTCTCCGTGTTGCTTTTTCCCCAGGCCTCCACGCCCTTGTGTGTTTCTTTTGCTTAACGATTGCCACCTGAGGTAGCCTCTGTAGCCCATCTTCGTCCCTTTCAGAGGGTGGATTTCTCAGTGTTGCCTTTTCCCCAGCTCCCCACGCCCTTGTGTGTTTCTTTTGCTTAAAGATTGCCACCTGAAGCCAGCCTCTCTTGCCCATCTTCCTCAGTTTCAGAGGGTAGATATTTCAGGGTTGCTTTTTCCCCAGGTCTCCACGCCTTTGTGTTTTGTTTTTGCTTAACGATTGCCACCTGAGCTAGCCTCTCTTGCCCATGTTCCTCAGTTTCAGAGGGTAGATATTTCAGGGTTGCTTTGTCCCCAGGGCTCCACGCCTTTGTGCTTTGTTTTTGCTTAAGGATTGCCACCTGAGGTAGCCTCTCTTGCCCATCTTCCTCAGTTTCAGAGGGTGGATTTCTCCGTGTTGCTTTTTCCCCAGGTCTCCACGCCCTTGTGTGTTTCTTTTGCTTAAAGATTGCCACCTGAGCTAGCCTCTGTTGCCCATCTTCGTCCGTTTCAGAGGGTGGATTTCTCAGTGTTGCCTTTTCGCCAGCTCCCCACGCCCTTGTGTGTTTCTTTTGCTTAAAGATTGTCACCTGAGCTAGGCACTGTTGCCCTGCTTCCTCAGTTTCAGAGGGTACCTTTTTCAGGGTTGCTTTTTCACCGGGTCTCCTCGCCATTGTATTTTTTTATCTTATTTTTTTTGCTTAAAGATTGCCACCTGAGCTAGCCTCTGTTGCGCTTCTTTCTCAGTTCTAGAGGGTAGATTTCTCCGTGTTGCTTTTTCCCCAGGTCTCCACGCACTTCCTTTTATTTTTCCTTAAAAATTGCCACCTGAGCTAGCCTCTGTTGTCCATCTTCGTCGGTTTCAGAGGGTAGATTTCTCACTGTTGCTTTTTTGCCAGGTCTGCACGCCCTTGTGTTTTTTTTCTGCTTAAAGGTTGCAACCTGAGCTAGCTTCTTTTGCCCATGTCCCTCAGTTTCAGAGGGTGGATTTCTCCGTGTTGCTTTTTCCCCAGGCCTCCACGCCCTTGTGTGTTTCTTTTGCTTAAAGATTGCCACCTGAAGCCAGCCTCTCTTGCCCATCTTCCTCAGTTTCAGAGGGTAGATATTTCAGGGTTGCTTTTTCCCCAGGTCTCCACGCCTTTGTGTTTTGTTTTTGCTTAACGATTGCCACCTGAGCTAGCCTCTCTTGCCCATGTTCCTCAGTTTCAGAGGGTAGATATTTCAGGGTTGCTTTGTCCCCAGGGCTCCACGCCTTTGTGCTTTGTTTTTGCTTAAGGATTGCCACCTGAGGTAGCCTCTCTTGCCCATCTTCCTCAGTTTCAGAGGGTGGATTTCTCCGTGTTGCTTTTTCCCCAGGTCTCCACGCCCTTGTGTGTTTCTTTTGCTTAAAGATTGCCACCTGAGCTAGCCTCTGTTGCCCATCTTCGTCCGTTTCAGAGGGTGGATTTCTCAGTGTTGCCTTTTCGCCAGCTCCCCACGCCCTTGTGTGTTTCTTTTGCTTAAAGATTGTCACCTGAGCTAGGCACTGTTGCCCTGCTTCCTCAGTTTCAGAGGGTACCTTTTTCAGGGTTGCTTTTTCACCGGGTCTCCTCGCCATTGTATTTTTTTATCTTATTTTTTTTGCTTAAAGATTGCCACCTGAGCTAGCCTCTGTTGCGCTTCTTTCTCAGTTCTAGAGGGTAGATTTCTCCGTGTTGCTTTTTCCCCAGGTCTCCACGCACTTCCTTTTATTTTTCCTTAAAAATTGCCACCTGAGCTAGCCTCTGTTGTCCATCTTCGTCGGTTTCAGAGGGTAGATTTCTCACTGTGGCTTTTTTGCCAGGTCTGCACGCCCTTGTGTTTTTTTTCTGCTTAAAGGTTGCAACCTGAGCTAGCTTCTTTTGCCCATGTCCCTCAGTTTCAGAGGGTGGATTTCTCCGTGTTGCTTTTTCCCCAGGCCTCCACGCCCTTGTGTGTTTCTTTTGCTTAACGATTGCCACCTGAGCTAGCCTCTGTTGCCCATCTTCGTCCGTTTCAGAGGGTGGATTTCTCAGTGTTGCCTTTTCCCCAGCTCCCCACGCCCTTGTGTGTTTCTTTTGCTTAAAGATTGCCACCTGAAGCCAGCCTCTCTTGCCCATCTTCCTCAGTTTCAGAGGGTAGATATTTCAGGGTTGCTTTTTCCCCAGGTCTCCACGCCTTTGGGTTTTGTTTTTGCTTAACGATTGCCACCTGAGCTAGCCTCTCTTGCCCATCTTCCTGAGTTTCAGAGGGTCGATATCTCCGTGTTGCTTTTTCCCCAGGCCTCCACGCCCTTGTGTGTTTCTTTTGCTTAACGATTGCCACCTGAAGCCAGCCTCTCTTGCCCATCTTCCTCAGTTTCAGAGGGTAGATATTTCAGGGTTGCTTTTTCCCCAGGTCTCCACGCCTTTGTGTTTTGTTTTTGCTTAACGATTGCCACCTGAGCTAGCCTCTCTTGCCCATGTTCCTCAGTTTCAGAGGGTAGATATTTCAGGGTTGCTTTGTCCCCAGGGCTCCACGCCTTTGTGCTTTGTTTTTGCTTAAGGATTGCCACCTGAGGTAGCCTCTCTTGCCCATCTTCCTCAGTTTCAGAGGGTGGATTTCTCCGTGTTGCTTTTTCCCCAGGTCTCCACGCCCTTGTGTGTTTCTTTTGCTTAAAGATTGCCACCTGAGCTAGCCTCTGTTGCCCATCTTCGTCCGTTTCAGAGGGTGGATTTCTCAGTGTTGCCTTTTCGCCAGCTCCCCACGCCCTTGTGTGTTTCTTTTGCTTAAAGATTGTCACCTGAGCTAGGCACTGTTGCCCTGCTTCCTCAGTTTCAGAGGGTACCTTTTTCAGGGTTGCTTTTTCACCGGGTCTCCTCGCCATTGTATTTTTTTATCTTATTTTTTTTGCTTAAAGATTGCCACCTGAGCTAGCCTCTGTTGCGCTTCTTTCTCAGTTCTAGAGGGTAGATTTCTCCGTGTTGCTTTTTCCCCAGGTCTCCACGCACTTCCTTTTATTTTTCCTTAAAAATTGCCACCTGAGCTAGCCTCTGTTGTCCATCTTCGTCGGTTTCAGAGGGTAGATTTCTCACTGTTGCTTTTTTGCCAGGTCTGCACGCCCTTGTGTTTTTTTTCTGCTTAAAGGTTGCAACCTGAGCTAGCTTCTTTTGCCCATGTCCCTCAGTTTCAGAGGGTGGATTTCTCCGTGTTGCTTTTTCCCCAGGCCTCCACGCCCTTGTGTGTTTCTTTTGCTTAAAGATTGCCACCTGAAGCCAGCCTCTCTTGCCCATCTTCCTCAGTTTCAGAGGGTAGATATTTCAGGGTTGCTTTTTCCCCAGGTCTCCACGCCTTTGTGTTTTGTTTTTGCTTAACGATTGCCACCTGAGCTAGCCTCTCTTGCCCATGTTCCTCAGTTTCAGAGGGTAGATATTTCAGGGTTGCTTTGTCCCCAGGGCTCCACGCCTTTGTGCTTTGTTTTTGCTTAAGGATTGCCACCTGAGGTAGCCTCTCTTGCCCATCTTCCTCAGTTTCAGAGGGTGGATTTCTCCGTGTTGCTTTTTCCCCAGGTCTCCACGCCCTTGTGTGTTTCTTTTGCTTAAAGATTGCCACCTGAGCTAGCCTCTGTTGCCCATCTTCGTCCGTTTCAGAGGGTGGATTTCTCAGTGTTGCCTTTTCGCCAGCTCCCCACGCCCTTGTGTGTTTCTTTTGCTTAAAGATTGTCACCTGAGCTAGGCACTGTTGCCCTGCTTCCTCAGTTTCAGAGGGTACCTTTTTCAGGGTTGCTTTTTCACCGGGTCTCCTCGCCATTGTATTTTTTTATCTTATTTTTTTTGCTTAAAGATTGCCACCTGAGCTAGCCTCTGTTGCGCTTCTTTCTCAGTTCTAGAGGGTAGATTTCTCCGTGTTGCTTTTTCCCCAGGTCTCCACGCACTTCCTTTTATTTTTCCTTAAAAATTGCCACCTGAGCTAGCCTCTGTTGTCCATCTTCGTCGGTTTCAGAGGGTAGATTTCTCACTGTTGCTTTTTTGCCAGGTCTGCACGCCCTTGTGTTTTTTTTCTGCTTAAAGGTTGCAACCTGAGCTAGCTTCTTTTGCCCATGTCCCTCAGTTTCAGAGGGTGGATTTCTCCGTGTTGCTTTTTCCCCAGGCCTCCACGCCCTTGTGTGTTTCTTTTGCTTAACGATTGCCACCTGAGCTAGCCTCTGTTGCCCATCTTCGTCCGTTTCAGAGGGTGGATTTCTCAGTGTTGCCTTTCCCCAGCTCCCCACGCCCTTGTGTGTTTCTTTTGCTTAAAGATTGCCACCTGAAGCCAGCCTCTCTTGCCCATCTTCCTCAGTTTCAGAGGGTAGATATTTCAGGGTTGCTTTTTCCCCAGGTCTCCACGCCTTTGGGTTTTGTTTTTGCTTAACGATTGCCACCTGAGCTAGCCTCTGTTGCCCATCTTCGTCCATTTCAGAGGGTGGATTTCTCAGTGTTGCCTTTTCCCCAGCTCCCCACGCCCTTGTGTGTTTCTTTTGCTTAAAGATTGCCACCTGAAGCCAGCCTCTCTTGCCCATCTTCCTCAGTTTCAGAGGGTAGATATTTCAGGGTTGCTTTTTCCCCAGGTCTCCACGCCTTTGGGTTTTGTTT
This sequence comes from Equus asinus, assembly GCF_041296235.1. Classification (NCBI taxonomy): domain Eukaryota; kingdom Metazoa; phylum Chordata; class Mammalia; order Perissodactyla; family Equidae; genus Equus; species Equus asinus. The sequence continues at coordinate 34,510 of NW_027224749.1, forward strand.
TTGCTTAACGAGTGCCACCTGAGCTAGCCTCTCTTGCCCATGTTCCTCAGTTTCAGAGGGTAGATATTTCAGGGTTGCTTTGTCCCCAGGGCTCCACGCCTTTGTGCTTTGTTTTTGCTTAAGGATTGCCACCTGAGGTAGCCTCTCTTGCCCATCTTCCTCAGTTTCAGAGGGTGGATTTCTCCGTGTTGCTTTTTCCCCAGGTCTCCACGCCCTTGTGTGTTTCTTTTGCTTAACGATTGCCACCTGAGCTAGCCTCTGTTGCCCATCTTCGTCCGTTTCAGAGGGTGGATTTCTCAGTGTTGCCTTTTCGCCAGCTCCCCACGCCCTTGTGTGTTTCTTTTGCTTAAAGATTGTCACCTGAGCTAGGCACTGTTGCCCTGCTTCCTCAGTTTCAGAGGGTACCTTTTTCAGGGTTGCTTTTTGACCGGGTCTCCTCGCCATTGTATTTTTTTATCTTATTTTTTTTGCTTAAAGATTGCCACCTGAGCTAGCCTCTGTTGCGCTTCTTTCTCAGTTCTAGAGGGTAGATTTCTCCGTGTTGCTTTTTCCCCAGGTCTCCACGCACTTCCTTTTATTTCTCCTTAAAAATTGCCACCTGAGCTAGCCTCTGTTGTCCATCTTCGTCGGTTTCAGAGGGTAGATTTCTCACTGTTGCTTTTTTGCCAGGTCTGCACGCCCTTGTGTTTTTTTTCTGCTTAAAGGTTGCAACCTGAGCTAGCTTCTTTTGCCCATGTCCCTCAGTTTCAGAGGGTGGATTTCTCCGTGTTGCTTTTTCCCCAGGCCTCCACGCCCTTGTGTGTTTCTTTTGCTTAACGTTTGCCACCTGAAGCCAGCCTCTCTTGCCCGTCTTCCTCAGTTTCAGAGGGTAGATATTTCAGGGTTGCTTTTTCCCCAGGTCTCCACGCCTTTGTGTTTTGTTTTTGCTTAACGATTGCCACCTGAAGCCAGCCTCTCTTGCCCATCTTCCTCAGTTTCAGAGGGTAGATATTTCAGGGTTGCTTTTTCCCCAGGTCTCCACGCCTTTGTGTTTTGTTTTTGCTTAACGAGTGCCACCTGAGCTAGCCTCTCTTGCCCATGTTCCTCAGTTTCAGAGGGTAGATATTTCAGGGTTGCTTTGTCCCCAGGGCTCCACGCCTTTGTGCTTTGTTTTTGCTTAAGGATTGCCACCTGAGGTAGCCTCTCTTGCCCATCTTCCTCAGTTTCAGAGGGTAGATATTTCAGGGTTGCTTTTTCCCCAGGTCTCCACGCCTTTGGGTTTTGTTTTTGCTTAACGATTGCCACCTGAGCTAGCCTCTGTTGCCCATCTTCGTCCGTTTCAGAGGGTGGATTTCTCAGTGTTGCCTTTTCCCCAGCTCCCCACGCCCTTGTGTGTTTCTTTTGCTTAAAGATTGCCACCTGAAGCCAGCCTCTCTTGCCCATCTTCCTCAGTTTCAGAGGGTAGATATTTCAGGGTTGCTTTTTCCCCAGGTCTCCACGCCTTTGTGTTTTGTTTTTGCTTAACGAGTGCCACCTGAGCTAGCCTCTCTTGCCCATGTTCCTCAGTTTCAGAGGGTAGATATTTCAGGGTTGCTTTGTCCCCAGGGCTCCACGCCTTTGTGCTTTGTTTTTGCTTAAGGATTGCCACCTGAGGTAGCCTCTCTTGCCCATCTTCCTCAGTTTCAGAGGGTGGATTTCTCCGTGTTGCTTTTTCCCCAGGTCTCCACGCCCTTGTGTGTTTCTTTTGCTTAAAGATTGCCACCTGAGCTAGCCTCTGTTGCCCATCTTCGTCCGTTTCAGAGGGTGGATTTCTCAGTGTTGCCTTTTCGCCAGCTCCCCACGCCCTTGTGTGTTTCTTTTGCTTAAAGATTGTCACCTGAGCTAGGCACTGTTGCCCTGCTTCCTCAGTTTCAGAGGGTACCTTTTTCAGGGTTGCTTTTTCACCGGGTCTCCTCGCCATTGTATTTTTTTATCTTATTTTTTTTGCTTAAAGATTGCCACCTGAGCTAGCCTCTGTTGCGCTTCTTTCTCAGTTCTAGAGGGTAGATTTCTCCGTGTTGCTTTTTCCCCAGGTCTCCACGCACTTCCTTTCATTTTTCCTTAAAAATTGCCACCTGAGCTAGCCCCTGTTGCCCATCTTCGTCGGTTTCAGAGGGTAGATTTCTCAGTGTTGATTTTTCCCCATTTCTCCACGCCCTCGTGCTTTTTTTTTTTTATTTCCTTAGATGTCGGCGCCTGAGCTAGCTTCTTTTGCCCATCTTCGTCAGTTTCAGCGGGTAGACTCTCCGCCTGCCTTCGACAGGCCCTCTGGACTGGAAAGCTTTCCTCCTCCCGTCATCACGGTCCTTCTCGGATGACGTGCCTGGTTTCGGTTTGACCGTCCCCGCCCGCCCTGATTTTCTAAGTCCTCCCGGGAACCCCGGGGGCGCTCCAGCCGCTCCGGGAAGCGGCGGCCTCCCGGCCGCACCGGCCCAGCCCGGCCCGGGCCGCCCCCTGGCCTCTCTGGGGGGAACTCTCCCCTTCCCCTTCCCGGTGATCGCCCGAGAAACCTTTTCCGAGTCCCCCTCCTGCGGCTGGGGCTGCGCCTTGGCGGCCGGGAGCCCGCGGGCGGACGCCCCGGGGCCGCACTGGGCCGGGAGGCTGGGTCCGAGGGGGCTCCGGGACGGGATCGGGCGGCCCGGCGGCCCGGCTGTGCTCCCCGGCGGGCCCGCGCTCCGGCTCCGTCCCGCTGAGGCGGTCGTCGGTCGCCGGGTGCCACCTGGCGGCCGCTTTTATATCGTCTCTTTCCTCCGGAGCTCCGGCGACGCGGGCCAAGGGACGGGACTCGGCCGCGGTGACCGAGGCAGAGTCCCGGGAGGCCGGCGTCGCTGGCGGGATCTGGCCCGGTGGCGCCGGGGCGTGAGCGCGACGCCCGCTCGCCGGAGATTGGAGGTGCAGGCTACTGAGGGAGGTGGCTGTCGCCGCGCCGCCCGGTGCCGGCCGGGGTGTGGGGCCTCCCGGACGGGTCGACCAGCAGCCGCCGGTGCCCCTCCGTCCCCGGGAGGGGGTGGGGGGCCGCCGCGGGGGAACGGGCGAGGGAGCTCGTCCCGTGCCCGGCCGTCGTCCCGAGGGCGGCCCGGTGGTCGGGCCTTCCGCGTCGCCGATCCCCTTTCCGCGCCCCGCTCCGGAGGTGGGCGACCGGCCGGGGCCTTGCGGGGGAGGCCCGTGGAGGGCGCGACGGGCTCGGCCGCCGGGCTGGCCTTTTCCCCACTGGTCTTCCGAGTCGACCGGCTCTGGCGGTGGGGACCGGGCCCGGTCCTCGGATGCCTCCTCCTCCGTGGCAGTTTTTTTTTCCAAGTCCCGCCCTGGAGAAGAGCGTGGACCGGCCCCGGGAGCCCTCGAGGGCGGGCCGGGGAGGGCGTCCCCGGCCCGGACGCGTGCCCGGGGTGGGTCCGGGCCGTCGGACCGGACTTCTCTCTCCGAGTTTCGCGGGTCGCGTCTTTGTCCGGAGGCGGGAGGGGGCCGGCTCGAGGCGTAGGTGGAGCCCCGGCTGAGGGACGGGAGCCACGGTCCCGCCCCGGGCCCGGTCGCCGGAGGCGCCTCCGCGGAATTCTTTTCTAAGTCCTGACCCGGCGACTCAGAGGGAGGGACCGACCGGTCCCGGCCCGCGCGGGCGGCCCGGGGAGGCTGTCCCCGGCTCCCCCTGCCGCCACGCTTCTGGGGTCGACCAGATGGCCCCGGGAGCTCCGGGCCTGGTGGCGATGGGGTCGTGCTTGGGGTCTGGTGGCCGTGGCCGTGATCCAGGGGTTCCCCTGGTGATCCGTGGGTGGGCCCCGTCTCCGGGCGCGGCGATTCTTGCCCCCGAATGGGTGGTTTTGTGCCGCCAGATAAGTGCTGACACGCTCTGCTCGGGTGACAGTCGCCCGAGAGCTTCCGGGTGCCTGGATGCGTGTGCGGGGAGGGCTCCGGGCTCTGGCCGAGAACCGGACGCCCGTTTCCACCCCCGCCGCTTGAGCCGCCCGCTGGGGCCTGCGCGCCGGCTCTTGTGCGTTCCAGGCGCCCCCACGACCGTGGTGCCACCTCCGGTCTCTGGTACCCGAGGGCGGCGGGGTTAGGGGCGCGGGGTCCTCTACCACGTGCACTCCCTGCCGCCGGCACCCGGGTGCGGTCGCGACTTACCCCATCCCACCGGCTCCGTGCCAGTGCGTGTCAGGCGTTCTCGTCCTGGGGTCGTCGCCCGCGCTTGCTGGAGGAGGAGAGGGGTCGGTGAGGCTGAAGCAGGCTCCTCCGCTCGCTGTCCTCGCCGGCCTTCCCTTGCTCGGGGGTCCCTCGCGTTATGCTGCCGACCGATGTGGTGATGCTGTGCTCTCCCGGGCCGGGCCTAAGCCGTGCCAGACGAGGGACGGACGTTCATGGCGAACGGGACCGCTCTTCTCGCTCTGCCCGCGGGTCCCCTCGCCCGTTCTCCCCCGCTGCGAGTGGCGTGTGGGAGGCGGCAGGGGTGCGGAATCCGGCCTGACCTCGCTCCCCCGCCCCGTGCCTCGTGGCGTGGGCGGTGTCGGGGTCTCCGTGACGCGGCGGATGCTCTGCCTGTGCCTCTTGGCTGTGTCTCGCGGGCGGCCCTCCCCGCGGTGGGGCGGGCCGTGTTGCCGCCGCGCCGCGCGCCTTCCCGGGCGCGTGAGCGCGTTCCCCAGGCCGTTGGCGGTGCCCCTGGAGCGTTCCAGGTCGTCCCTCAGGCGCCCGAGGCCGAGTGGCGGTGTCGTTCTCTGTTCCCGTCGGCCTCCTCAGGTAACCACTGCGCTGGTGTGTCTGAGGAGCGGGGGGGTCGAGTCGGTAAGGGAGGCGTGCCCCTCGTCCCCCTCGGGGGGGACGGGTGCCTCGTCGCCCCCCACGGCGTGCCGTGTGGGGGCGGGCAGGCTCGGGCGCGTGCCCGCGCGTTCCCCTTGCTGGGGTTTCCCCGCGGGTGTGGGAGTGACCGTGGCGGGCCGAGCCAGCGGCGTGGCGCTGGCTCTTTGGTTGGGAGGTGCTGTTTGATCGGCACCTCCGTCCCAGTCTCTGCCTCCCTTGGTCTCTCGGCCTGAGGGGAGGCACTGACTTGGGAGCCGCACAGGGGCCTTGTAGATCCCTAGCTAAGCCCAGTGTGGCCAGAGATGGCGAGCCCGGGGCAGCGCGGGCTCGCGGCCCTGACCACGGACGCTCCGACTTGCTCTAGGCCTTACCTCTACCGCAGACCCCTCCTGCATTGCGTGGCCATGGTGTCTGTAAGCGCCTTGGTGGGCCCGATGGCGGACGATGGGCGGGGGCGACACGCCCTCGGTGAGAAAGCCTTCTCTAGCGATCCGAGAGGGTGCCTTGGGGTACCGGACCCCCCAGCCGCCGCCCCTCCTTTGCGCGTAGTAGCCACGGACGCCACCACCGTGGCGCGTGGGCAGAGCTGCTCTTTGCCTACCGCGGCCGGCGCCTCCCCCCTCCGAGTCGGGGGAGGGTCACGCCCGGCCGGGCCGTCGTCGGGCGCGGGGCCGCGCGTGTGCGC
>NW_027224749.1:52500-59399 GCF_041296235.1 Equus asinus
CGAAGGCCCCGCGGACTCGTAGCCACGGGGTCCGGCGGCGCGCGGGTCGACCAGATGTCCGCGCCGAGCGCCGCGGGGCCGTGGGGCCGCGGGGCGCTCGGCCTTCTCGGAGCCCCGAGGGCTCCCTGGAGGCTGCGGACGAGCAGCCGCGAGGCCCCCGGGGCAGCCGCCCTGCCGGGTCGACCAGCTGTCCGGCCCGGACTTGGTCCCCGGACTGGGGCGCGCGGGTCGACCAGATGTCCGCGGCGCTCGGGGCCGGGCCCCGGGTCTCTGGGTGCTCTGGGTGCGCTCCCGGCCCTCTGTCGGCTCCGAAGGCCCCGCGGACTCGTAGCCACGGGGTCCGGCGGCGCGCGGGTCGACCAGATGTCCGCGCCGAGCGCCGCGGGACTGCAGGGCGCTCGGCCTTCTCGGAGGCTCGAGGGCTCCGGCGACCCGGCGGACGAGCAGCGGCGAGGCCGCCGTGGCCGCCGCCCTGCCGGGTCGACCGGCGACCCGACCCCCGTGTCTCGGGGGGGGGGGGGGAGCGGGTCGACCAGATGTCCGCACCGAGCGCCGCGGGGCCGTGGGGCCGCGGGGCGCTCGGCCTTCTCGGAGCCCCGAGGGCTCCCTGGAGGCTGCGGACGAGCAGCCGCGAGGCCCCCGGGGCAGCCGCCCTGCCGGGTCGACCGGCGGCCCGGCCCGGACTCGGGCCCCGGGTCCCGTGGCGCGCGGGTCGACCAGATGTCCGCGCCGAGCGCCACATGGCTGCGGGTCGCTCCGGCTTCTCGCAGTCCCGAGGGTTCCGCGGGCACGTAGCTGCGAGACCCGGGCGGCTGCCCTCCGCCCGGCTCACGGGGCGCTCGTGTCCATCAGCTGGTCGTGCGGAAATCCCGTGGTTGGCCTCCCTCCCTCCCTCCCTCCCTCGTCCAGCCGCCACGTTTTCGGGGTTCGTGCGACTGGGATGAAATAGACCTTCCCAACGTCAATCGGAGATCATCCATCATACCTCTCGAGTCCCCAAAAGCCAAGAAACACGCCAACCAAAACGCTTTTATTATGCCAACGGTTCCCGTTTTCATTCCTATCGTTTAGGGAGGTTTGGTGGCAGCAGCGGCCGAAAGCAAAAGGAAACCCGAGGAAAGCGGCTCCATCCACCAGGGCTGTGTCTCATCGGTGCCGACGCAGGAGGGACGGGCTTCGTTCGTTCGTTCGCTGCGGCCCAAATTCCCGGGCCGCCCGAGGACCGCTCGCACCGGCCCGAGGGAGGGAGCCCCGGCAGGCAGGATGCCTCCGGGGAAATGGCCAAGTCGACCGCGCGACCCACAACCCGCCCGACTCGGGGCGAGAAGGAGCATGGAGGAGGACTCCGTCCCCTAGTCGGCAGACGGCCCCGGGACAGGGACGTTCGCCAAAACCTCCCCAAGGCCGCTTTCCGTGACCGAGTCGGCCTCCCCGCCTGTACTCGTCCCGGCCCGAGAAACGAGACGCGGGGTGGATCGGGACCAGGCCACGCACCAGGCCGGCCGGCGCGGCATCCTCCCTCCCCCGACCTGACCTGACCTGGACGAACGCCTCCCCATCGCCCGCCCCCGCGAGGCTGATCCGTCCGGCCGGTGAGGAGGCCGCTTGTCGGGCGCCACCTGCTGCCCGGCATCCTCTTATATAGTGTTCGAGGAGGTCGACCAGGTGGCCCGGCCTGGATTGGGGGGGGGGGGCGCGGGGTGCGGTGTCCCGGGCGGCGGGGGACGGGGGGGGGTAGGAGTGGAGAGGGAAAGGTGGGCGTGGAGAATGCCGGGGTCGGGGGTCGGCGCGGGGCGGGGCGGGAGTTGGGGATAGGGGAGGGGCGGGAGGCCGTCTGGACATGGAGGGTCGGAAGAGCGGTGGTGACAATGATTTTCATTATCATTTAGAAAGAAGAACGTGGACTTCTTTAGAGGAGTCCTTTGAATAGCTTCTCCATTTAGTTAACATACATCCAAATGGAGGTCGGGAAACTTGGGTCCTGTTAACATATGGATGGAAGTGGAAAGAACTATCGCGATGACCGTCCTTGTGTTTCTTTTATTTTTTCTTTCTTCCTGCTCCCAAAGCCGCCCCCCCACCCCCGCCCCGCCCCGCCCCGCCCCGCCCCGTCCCGTCCCGTCCCGTCCATAGTTGTAGGTTCCAGTGGTAGGTCTTTCGCGTTTCTGCTATGTGGGACGCCGCCTCGGCGTGGCTTGAAGGGCGATGCTGGGTCTGGGGCTGCGCCCAGGATCCGAACCGGTGAAAACCTGGGCCGTCGAAGCCGGGGGCCGGGGTGGGGGGCGCTACTTGACCGTTCGTCCACGGGCTCGGCCCCCGGCCCCTTGTTTTCTAGGGAGAGAGACAGAGAGACCCGATCCATTTTCCCTTGGCCTCTAAAGCGTGCGTGTGGTCGAAAGGCGACAGAGAGAGGGGTTCTGGTCCAGAAAGCCCCGACTGCGCCGCCGCGGGGATCGGTCGGTTCCGCCCGAACCGTCCGAGTCGGAAAGGAACGGACAGCTTTCCTCCTTTGGGCCCCTGACTTGGGACCGACAGGGAAGAGGAACAGGCCTCTCTCCCTCACACCCTGGCCCCTTCCTCCAGGACGCCCTCCTTCTAGTCAGCCCGCCTCTGGCTTTTCCACACGCCGACGACCGCTCGTCGGCATGGACCCACCTTCCTTGGGGGACACCACCACACGACTCTCCCTATCGTCTGCGTGCCTTTCGTTGGCGTCGCTGCCAAAGGCGAGGGTAGGGTGGCGGTGGCAGGGACGGCAGGGGCCCAGCGGCTCTCTGGCGGGTGAGGAAGTCTTGCTGGTTCTCCTAGGTCGGTGATCTTTCTCGATCCTCCACACACATTCTTCGTTTGGGGAGCCAAGAGACGCCCTCTGAGGAATCCCTATGGCCAGGTCGATCACTTACTCGCTCACTGCCTCGGCCTCGGCCTCGGCCTCTGTCAGTCTTGTCTCTCTCCCTCCCTCCCTCCCTCCCTCCCTCCCTCCCTCGTCGGTCTCTGTGTGTGGACGTCTAGGTGGAGGCGAGGCAGGGAGGCCACCCACCCACCTACCTCGTGGTTTACCACACGCTCTACACGGAGGTAGAATTCCCATCCCACCGAATCCATCCTTTCCACGGGCACAAGCCAGTGGCCTTCGGGAGTCTCTCTCCCCAAGGTGGCGCATCCGTCACGGCTATCTATTTCCAGAAGGTTCGTTTCCATCCCCTCCCCCGAAAGAAAAAACGGCCCCACTCCCGGATCTGCCCCACCACGATCACCACCACCACTGCCGCCGCGCCGCCGCCGCCATCTGCTGTCGCCCTCTAGGTTGGACCGTTCTAGCTCTCTCCTCTGTGTGGAATCGCAACGTAGGTCGCCTTGGATGTCTGGCACCTCTCACTTAGCAGAAGGTTTTGGAGGCTCAGGCTGGGCCACGCTTTGGCCCGGGTCAGTGTTCCGTTCCTCCGGACGGCTTCCTCGTTTTCCACGAGAAGGAGCCGTGAAGACGGAAAGGAAGGGCGGATGGATGGCTTTTCCCGTGCTACGAGTCCCTCTCCCCTTTTCCCCAAAGCGTGAGGGGCGGTCGAGAGGATCGTCTCTGATGACAAAAGTCAGAGGCACCCCGGGTCAGACACCGTGCGAGGCGTTGGTGTGTTCTCGAGAGGAGAACACGTCCCCGTCAGCGTTTCCTGTCGTTCTCGTTCCGAAAGGATTCACGCGCCACCCCGTCTCCCTCAAGGTCTTAGGGCTGTCGTGCTCCGCAGCCGTCACGTGTCGTGGATCCTGGGCACCACCACGCCACCCCGCCCCCCCCCCCCCCCGCCATAGCTGTCGATCGCTATGTGGCACGCCTACGTTTGCCCAAAAGAGCAGTCCGATGGACAGCGTGGTGCTTTTCCCAGCAGGCAGGCAGGTGAGAGTCACCCCTCTAGAAGGTTTCCAAGCCCCGTTCCATTCTCAGAGGCAGCTCCTTTGGCCATCAAGGAGGCAGGCGATGGGGGTGGGGGTGGGGATGGGGATGGGGCAGGGGCCTCTGTCCCTCTGTCGCGGTAGAAATGATTGGGAAAGGAGGGACGATGGCGTAGGTCGACCATCCTGGGCGGTGGTGCTTTGGGAGCTTTTTCTAGAAGAAGGAGCGAACGGCGTTCCCTGGGAAGGGAGGAAACCAGAGGAGGTCCCCCTCAGACCGACCTGGCACGAGAAGGACACACACTCTCTCTCTCTCTCTCTCTCTCTCCCTTTTCTTCCTGACTTGAAATCAGGAGACAAAACTCCCCTGCCAAAGGGGCCCTCCAAAACGGGGAGTGAGGAAGACCTCCTTCTCTTCACGGCTGAAGTTCTCCCTGCCTTTCCTGGACGGGAAGGATAGCACCTACGCCCGCTGCCGTCGGTGACTTTTAGTCCCCCTGGAGAGGAAGAAATTCTTTCCCGTGGCCGAACCCTGGCGGTTCGTTCGTGCTGCAGAGGACGTGACCCTCTCTGACACACCCAGGAACCTCCTCGCTCCGGGTCGAGGAGAGGGAGTTCTGTTCTGTGGTTTAGAATGGTGCTTAAAAAGGGATGTCGCTTACAAAGGGTCCTCGTCCCCCTTCCTAAACCTAAACGGACGGCTCGGCTCGGAGGCGTGAGATACGTTTCGCATCCTCCTCGTCGTCTTCACTCAAAGTTTTATTGGAGTTTGGAAGATTTTATTTTTTGTCTTTCCTTTTTCTCCCCAAAGCCCCCGGTACGTAGTTGTGTGTTCTTCGCGGTGGGTCTTCTAGCGGTGGTATGTGGGACGCCGCCTCAGCGTGTTGATGAGCAGTGCCGTGTCCGCGCCCGGATCCGAACGAACCGATGAAACACTGGGCTGCCTGCAGCGGAGCGCGCGAACTTAACCACTCGGCCACGGGGCCAGCCCCTTACTGGATTTTCAAAACAACTCCGGGGGCCGGCCCGGTGGCGCGGCGGTGAAGTTCGCACGTTCTGCTCCGCCGGCCCCGGGTTCGCCGGTCCGGATCCCGGGCACAGGACCCGGCACCGCTTGGCGAGCCACGCTGTGGCAGGCGTCCCACCTGGAAAGTAGAGGGGATGGGCACGGATGTCAGCTCAGGGCCAGTCTTCCTCGGCCGACAGAGGAGGATTGGTGGCAGATGTTCGCTCAGGGCTCATCTTCCTCAAAAATAAAATAATAAATCGATTCGATAAAATGTCAAATAACACAACCGCGGGATCACGCTTAGAGTCACCCTTGGCCGATGATGCCACTCCCACCCCCCCACCCCCTGCCCCCCACCATTTGGAGGTGCCGTCAGTGGGATTCGTTCCTGTTTGTCCATCTTTCTTCCTCTTTTTTTTTTTTTTTTTAAAGACTGGCACCGAGCTCATTGCCAATCTTTTCTTTTCTTTTTATTCCTCCTCCTTCTTCTTCTTCTCCCCAGAGCACCCCAGTACCTAGTTCTATATTCTCTTTGAGGGTCCCTCTGGTTCTGCCGTGTGGGACGCCACCTCAGCGTGGTTTGATGAGCGGTGCCGTGTCCGAGCCCAGGATCCGAACCTTCCAAGCCCCGGGCCGCTGAAGCGGAGCGTGCAAACTCAACTGCTCGGCCACGGGGTCAGCCCCTTCCTTCCTTCCTTCCTTCCTTCCTAAGGAGGAGGAGGCAGGCACTGTGTGAAGTCGCCAGTGAGTCTGTGGAAAGAGACGGAGGATTTCCCATGGGAAGCCGGGGCGGGGGACACGGACCGATGTCGTGCGAACTTGAAGGTGAAAGATCAAAAAACCCACACACGCCTAGAGCGGCGGGTTGCCCGTTAGGAGTTTGCTTGCCGGGCCCATAACGCAGGGCTCATCGATGAGCCAAACCGTCCGTGATCCTCAAGCAGTCTAGTAGGGTTAGAGAAAGGAGGGGGGCACTCTTTCTGCCCAGATGAGGCGAGTTTCTCAGACAGCCACCCTGCCCCAACATCTTCCCTCCTGCCTCCCGGCCCTTGGTGGACTGCGGCCTAAGGGTGGGGGAATTGAAGAAAGCCGTTCAATGGGAAAAAGCCCGAGGCCATGGGAGAGAGCTTCCTGCACTTGAATGAAGCCCTGACGCCAGGCCCATCGGAATGAATGGCCTGACCTCCCCTCCCCCCTCCCCCCTCCCCCCTCCCAGGCTGGCGACTCGGCAGTGGAAGGCTAGGGGTTTCTTCCGAAATGGTGAACCGGCCCCCTTGTCCACAGGAAAACCACACACGGGTACAGCCTAGGCCGGATCTCAGGCCAAGTCGTCAGGGTGGCAAGATGATGGCGGATGAGAGGAAACTTGTTCTGGGACCGCACCCGCCCCCCCCCCATCGCCTCTCTGGCTGAGAAGAGGGCTGGGGAGCGGTGAGGGTCAGGGGAGAGTGGGGGCGGGGCCGGGACAGGGACCACCGGGCAGTAGGACGGGAGTAGCCCTGAGGCCTGCCTGCCTGCTTCCTTCCCTGCCGGCGCAGGGCTGAGAGAGGCACGGGGCACGCTGGCTCCTGCCCCTTCACTCATTCGGGAAGCCTCCTGTTGTTGCTCCTGAGGTGCCGGCTGCGGTGACAGACAGAGCAAAACTCCTCTCTCTGTCTATTTCTTCAAAGGCCCGAGTCTGAGCTACGACAGATTCCCCTGTGGCTCAACCCGCAACCTCCCATCCTGCCAGACCAGACCCCTTGTCTAAAAACCTCCACTGGAGGAGCTCTTCCACCTGACTCGGAAAGGAAACACCAGCCCCGCCTCAGCCTCACACCCACCACCACCACCACCACCCGCCCCCCCCCCCGCCCCACTCTCCTCCGGACCCAGATACCTAACAGAGGGAACAAAAATCAAAAATCCTGCTGCTCTCCTTCTACCACCTCCACTTCAGAAGAGTCAGTCTCCCCGAACACCTCAGACTCTGTGACTTCCCGCGGCCTCCCTTTCCCCGTCC
>NW_027224750.1:0-55414 GCF_041296235.1 Equus asinus
CAGACGTGCCAGAACCACGTGCCAGAGACACCGGATGCAACTGCCGAGCATGCCGGAACCTCCTGCTCAACTCGCTGTAACCACCTGCCGGGGACGCCAAAATCACCTGTCAGCTAGGCCAGAACCACGTGGCGGACTCTATGGACTCACCCGCCGGGCATGCCGGAACCAGCTCTCAGACGTGCCAGAAGCACGTGCCGGACACGCCGGAACCACCCACTAGAGAGACCGGAACCACCTGCCAGACCCGCCTGAACCACCTGCTGAGTACGCTGGAACAACCTGCTCTACTCGCTGGAGCCACCTGCTGGACACGCCAAAATCACCTGATGGCTACGCCAGCACCACTCGGCAGACAAGCCAGAATCACCTGCAGGGTATGCCGGAACCACCTCTCAGACGTGCCAGAACCCTTGTCGGACACTCCGGAATCACCTGTCAGGCATGCCGGAACCTCCTCTCGAACGTGCCAGAATGACGTGCCAGAGACACCGGATGCACCTGCCGAGCACGCCGGGACCTCCTGTTCGACTCGCCGGAACCACCAGCCAGAGACGCCCAAATCCCCTGCCAGGTAGGCCAGAATCACATGGCGGACTCTCTGGAATCTCCCGCCGGGAAGGTAGGAACCGCCTCTCAAACATACTGGAAGCACGTGCCGGACATGCCGGCACCACGTACTGGACAGACCAGAAACACCTGCCGGACCTGCCTGAACCACCTGCTGAGCACACCGGAACAACTTGCTCGACTCGCTGGAGCCACCTGCTGGACACCCCAAAATCACCAGCCAGCTATGCCAGAACCACTTGCCGTACACTCCGGAATCACCTGCTGGTTACACCAGAGCCACTTGGTGGACAATCCAGAATCACCTGCCGGACATGCCAGAACCACCTGTCACACATGCCGGAACCACGTGCCTGACACGCCAGAACCACCTCGCGGACAGACCGGAACCACCTACCAGACATGCCTGAACCACCTGCCGAGCATGCCGGAACCACCTGCCGGACACGCCAAAATCACCTGCGGGCTAGGCCAGAACCACTTGTAGGACTCTCCTGGAGCACCTGCCGGGCATGCGGGAACCACCTCTCAGACGTCCCAGAACCAGGTGCGGCACATGACGGAACCCATTACCGGACAGACCGGAACCACCTGCTGGACACGCCAGAATCACCTGCCAAGAACACCGGAACCACCTGAACAGCTCGCCAGAAACACCTGCCGGACATGCCAAAATCACCTGCCGGCTACACCAGAACCTCTTGCCGGACACTCCGGAATCACCTGCCAGACATGATGCAACCAAATGTCAGACGTGCCAGAACCACGTGCCAGAGACACCGGATGCAACTGCCGAGCATGCCGGAACCTCCTGCTCAACTCGCTGTAACCACCTGCCGGGGACGCCAAAATCACCTGTCAGCTAGGCCAGAACCACGTGGCGGACTCTATGGACTCACCCGCCGGGCATGCCGGAACCAGCTCTCAGACGTGCCAGAAGCACGTGCCGGACACGCCGGAACCACCCACTAGAGAGACCGGAACCACCTGCCAGACCCGCCTGAACCACCTGCTGAGTACGCTGGAACAACCTGCTCTACTCGCTGGAGCCACCTGCTGGACACGCCAAAATCACCTGATGGCTACGCCAGCACCACTCGGCAGACAAGCCAGAATCACCTGCAGGGTATGCCGGAACCACCTCTCAGACGTGCCAGAACCCCTTGTCGGACACTCCGGAATCACCTGTCAGGCATGCCGGAACCTCCTCTCGAACGTGCCAGAATGACGTGCCAGAGACACCGGATGCACCTGCCGAGCACGCCGGGACCTCCTGTTCGACTCGCCGGAACCACCAGCCAGAGACGCCCAAATCCCCTGCCAGGTAGGCCAGAATCACATGGCGGACTCTCTGGAATCTCCCGCCGGGAAGGTAGGAACCGCCTCTCAAACATACTGGAAGCACGTGCCGGACATGCCGGCACCACGTACTGGACAGACCAGAAACACCTGCCGGACCTGCCTGAACCACCTGCTGAGCACACCGGAACAACTTGCTCGACTCGCTGGAGCCACCTGCTGGACACCCCAAAATCACCAGCCAGCTATGCCAGAACCACTTGCCGTACACTCCGGAATCACCTGCTGGTTACACCAGAGCCACTTGGTGGACAATCCAGAATCACCTGCCGGACATGCCAGAACCACCTGTCACACATGCCGGAACCACGTGCCTGACACGCCAGAACCACCTCGCGGACAGACCGGAACCACCTACCAGACATGCCTGAACCACCTGCCGAGCATGCCGGAACCACCTGCCGGACACGCCAAAATCACCTGCGGGCTAGGCCAGAACCACTTGTAGGACTCTCCTGGAGCACCTGCCGGGCATGCGGGAACCACCTCTCAGACGTCCCAGAACCAGGTGCGGCACATGACGGAACCCATTACCGGACAGACCGGAACCACCTGCTGGACACGCCAGAATCACCTGCCAAGAACACCGGAACCACCTGAACAGCTCGCCAGAAACACCTGCCGGACATGCCAAAATCACCTGCCGGCTACACCAGAACCTCTTGCCGGACACTCCGGAATCACCTGCCAGACATGATGCAACCAAATGTCAGACGTGCCAGAACCACGTGCCAGAGACACCGGATGCAACTGCCGAGCATGCCGGAACCTCCTGCTCAACTCGCTGTAACCACCTGCCGGGGACGCCAAAATCACCTGTCAGCTAGGCCAGAACCACGTGGCGGACTCTATGGACTCACCCGCCGGGCATGCCGGAACCAGCTCTCAGACGTGCCAGAAGCACGTGCCGGACACGCCGGAACCACCCACTAGAGAGACCGGAACCACCTGCCAGACCCGCCTGAACCACCTGCTGAGTACGCTGGAACAACCTGCTCTACTCGCTGGAGCCACCTGCTGGACACGCCAAAATCACCTGATGGCTACGCCAGCACCACTCGGCAGACAAGCCAGAATCACCTGCAGGGTATGCCGGAACCACCTCTCAGACGTGCCAGAACCCCTTGTCGGACACTCCGGAATCACCTGTCAGGCATGCCGGAACCTCCTCTCGAACGTGCCAGAATGACGTGCCAGAGACACCGGATGCACCTGCCGAGCACGCCGGGACCTCCTGTTCGACTCGCCGGAACCACCAGCCAGAGACGCCCAAATCCCCTGCCAGGTAGGCCAGAATCACATGGCGGACTCTCTGGAATCTCCCGCCGGGAAGGTAGGAACCGCCTCTCAAACATACTGGAAGCACGTGCCGGACATGCCGGCACCACGTACTGGACAGACCAGAAACACCTGCCGGACCTGCCTGAACCACCTGCTGAGCACACCGGAACAACTTGCTCGACTCGCTGGAGCCACCTGCTGGACACCCCAAAATCACCAGCCAGCTATGCCAGAACCACTTGCCGTACACTCCGGAATCACCTGCTGGTTACACCAGAGCCACTTGGTGGACAATCCAGAATCACCTGCCGGACATGCCAGAACCACCTGTCACACATGCCGGAACCACGTGCCTGACACGCCGGAACCACCTCGCGGACAGACCGCAACCACCTACCAGACATGCCTGAACCACCTGCCGAGCATGCCGGAACCACCTGCCGGACACGCCAAAATCACCTGCGGGCTAGGCCAGAACCACTTGTAGGACTCTCCTGGAGCACCTGCCGGGCATGCGGGAACCACCTCTCAGACGTCCCAGAACCAGGTGCGGCACATGACGGAACCCATTACCGGACAGACCGGAACCACCTGCTGGACACGCCAGAATCACCTGCCAAGAACACCGGAACCACCTGAACAGCTCGCCAGAAACACCTGCCGGACATGCCAAAATCACCTGCCGGCTACACCAGAACCTCTTGCCGGACACTCCGGAATCACCTGCCAGACATGATGCAACCAAATGTCAGACGTGCCAGAACCACGTGCCAGAGACACCGGATGCAACTGCCGAGCATGCCGGAACCTCCTGCTCAACTCGCTGTAACCACCTGCCGGGGACGCCAAAATCACCTGTCAGCTAGGCCAGAACCACGTGGCGGACTCTATGGACTCACCCGCCGGGCATGCCGGAACCAGCTCTCAGACGTGCCAGAAGCACGTGCCGGACACGCCGGAACCACCCACTAGAGAGACCGGAACCACCTGCCAGACCCGCCTGAACCACCTGCTGAGTACGCTGGAACAACCTGCTCTACTCGCTGGAGCCACCTGCTGGACACGCCAAAATCACCTGATGGCTACGCCAGCACCACTCGGCAGACAAGCCAGAATCACCTGCAGGGTATGCCGGAACCACCTCTCAGACGTGCCAGAACCCCTTGTCGGACACTCCGGAATCACCTGTCAGGCATGCCGGAACCTCCTCTCGAACGTGCCAGAATGACGTGCCAGAGACACCGGATGCACCTGCCGAGCACGCCGGGACCTCCTGTTCGACTCGCCGGAACCACCAGCCAGAGACGCCCAAATCCCCTGCCAGGTAGGCCAGAATCACATGGCGGACTCTCTGGAATCTCCCGCCGGGAAGGTAGGAACCGCCTCTCAAACATACTGGAAGCACGTGCCGGACATGCCGGCACCACGTACTGGACAGACCAGAAACACCTGCCGGACCTGCCTGAACCACCTGCTGAGCACACCGGAACAACTTGCTCGACTCGCTGGAGCCACCTGCTGGACACCCCAAAATCACCAGCCAGCTATGCCAGAACCACTTGCCGTACACTCCGGAATCACCTGCTGGTTACACCAGAGCCACTTGGTGGACAATCCAGAATCACCTGCCGGACATGCCAGAACCACCTGTCACACATGCCGGAACCACGTGCCTGACACGCCGGAACCACCTCGCGGACAGACCGGAACCACCTACCAGACATGCCTGAACCACCTGCCGAGCATGCCGGAACCACCTGCCGGACACGCCAAAATCACCTGCGGGCTAGGCCAGAACCACTTGTAGGACTCTCCTGGAGCACCTGCCGGGCATGCGGGAACCACCTCTCAGACGTCCCAGAACCAGGTGCGGCACATGACGGAACCCATTACCGGACAGACCGGAACCACCTGCTGG
Source organism: Equus asinus (assembly GCF_041296235.1). Lineage (NCBI taxonomy): Eukaryota > Metazoa > Chordata > Mammalia > Perissodactyla > Equidae > Equus > Equus asinus. The sequence goes on from NW_027224750.1 coordinate 5,129, forward strand.
ACACGCCAGAATCACCTGCCAAGAACACCGGAACCACCTGAACAGCTCGCCAGAAACACCTGCCGGACATGCCAAAATCACCTGCCGGCTACACCAGAACCTCTTGCCGGACACTCCGGAATCACCTGCCAGACATGATGCAACCAAATGTCAGACGTGCCAGAACCACGTGCCAGAGACACCGGATGCAACTGCCGAGCATGCCGGAACCTCCTGCTCAACTCGCTGTAACCACCTGCCGGGGACGCCAAAATCACCTGTCAGCTAGGCCAGAACCACGTGGCGGACTCTATGGACTCACCCGCCGGGCATGCCGGAACCAGCTCTCAGACGTGCCAGAAGCACGTGCCGGACACGCCGGAACCACCCACTAGAGAGACCGGAACCACCTGCCAGACCCGCCTGAACCACCTGCTGAGTACGCTGGAACAACCTGCTCTACTCGCTGGAGCCACCTGCTGGACACGCCAAAATCACCTGATGGCTACGCCAGCACCACTCGGCAGACAAGCCAGAATCACCTGCAGGGTATGCCGGAACCACCTCTCAGACGTGCCAGAACCCCTTGTCGGACACTCCGGAATCACCTGTCAGGCATGCCGGAACCTCCTCTCGAACGTGCCAGAATGACGTGCCAGAGACACCGGATGCACCTGCCGAGCACGCCGGGACCTCCTGTTCGACTCGCCGGAACCACCAGCCAGAGACGCCCAAATCCCCTGCCAGGTAGGCCAGAATCACATGGCGGACTCTCTGGAATCTCCCGCCGGGAAGGTAGGAACCGCCTCTCAAACATACTGGAAGCACGTGCCGGACATGCCGGCACCACGTACTGGACAGACCAGAAACACCTGCCGGACCTGCCTGAACCACCTGCTGAGCACACCGGAACAACTTGCTCGACTCGCTGGAGCCACCTGCTGGACACCCCAAAATCACCAGCCAGCTATGCCAGAACCACTTGCCGTACACTCCGGAATCACCTGCTGGTTACACCAGAGCCACTTGGTGGACAATCCAGAATCACCTGCCGGACATGCCAGAACCACCTGTCACACATGCCGGAACCACGTGCCTGACACGCCGGAACCACCTCGCGGACAGACCGGAACCACCTACCAGACATGCCTGAACCACCTGCCGAGCATGCCGGAACCACCTGCCGGACACGCCAAAATCACCTGCGGGCTAGGCCAGAACCACTTGTAGGACTCTCCTGGAGCACCTGCCGGGCATGCGGGAACCACCTCTCAGACGTCCCAGAACCACGTGCGGCACATGACGGAACCCATTACCGGACAGACCGGAACCACCTGCTGGACACGCCAGAATCACCTGCCAAGAACACCGGAACCACCTGAACAGCTCGCCAGAAACACCTGCCGGACATGCCAAAATCACCTGCCGGCTACACCAGAACCTCTTGCCGGACACTCCGGAATCACCTGCCAGACATGATGCAACCAAATGTCAGACGTGCCAGAACCACGTGCCAGAGACACCGGATGCAACTGCCGAGCATGCCGGAACCTCCTGCTCAACTCGCTGTAACCACCTGCCGGGGACGCCAAAATCACCTGTCAGCTAGGCCAGAACCACGTGGCGGACTCTATGGACTCACCCGCCGGGCATGCCGGAACCAGCTCTCAGACGTGCCAGAAGCACGTGCCGGACACGCCGGAACCACCCACTAGAGAGACCGGAACCACCTGCCAGACCCGCCTGAACCACCTGCTGAGTACGCTGGAACAACCTGCTCTACTCGCTGGAGCCACCTGCTGGACACGCCAAAATCACCTGATGGCTACGCCAGCACCACTCGGCAGACAAGCCAGAATCACCTGCAGGGTATGCCGGAACCACCTCTCAGACGTGCCAGAACCCCTTGTCGGACACTCCGGAATCACCTGTCAGGCATGCCGGAACCTCCTCTCGAACGTGCCAGAATGACGTGCCAGAGACACCGGATGCACCTGCCGAGCACGCCGGGACCTCCTGTTCGACTCGCCGGAACCACCAGCCAGAGACGCCCAAATCCCCTGCCAGGTAGGCCAGAATCACATGGCGGACTCTCTGGAATCTCCCGCCGGGAAGGTAGGAACCGCCTCTCAAACATACTGGAAGCACGTGCCGGACATGCCGGCACCACGTACTGGACAGACCAGAAACACCTGCCGGACCTGCCTGAACCACCTGCTGAGCACACCGGAACAACTTGCTCGACTCGCTGGAGCCACCTGCTGGACACCCCAAAATCACCAGCCAGCTATGCCAGAACCACTTGCCGTACACTCCGGAATCACCTGCTGGTTACACCAGAGCCACTTGGTGGACAATCCAGAATCACCTGCCGGACATGCCAGAACCACCTGTCACACATGCCGGAACCACGTGCCTGACACGCCGGAACCACCTCGCGGACAGACCGGAACCACCTACCAGACATGCCTGAACCACCTGCCGAGCATGCCGGAACCACCTGCCGGACACGCCAAAATCACCTGCGGGCTAGGCCAGAACCACTTGTAGGACTCTCCTGGAGCACCTGCCGGGCATGCGGGAACCACCTCTCAGACGTCCCAGAACCACGTGCGGCACATGACGGAACCCATTACCGGACAGACCGGAACCACCTGCTGGACACGCCAGAATCACCTGCCAAGAACACCGGAACCACCTGAACAGCTCGCCAGAAACACCTGCCGGACATGCCAAAATCACCTGCCGGCTACACCAGAACCTCTTGCCGGACACTCCGGAATCACCTGCCAGACATGATGCAACCAAATGTCAGACGTGCCAGAACCACGTGCCAGAGACACCGGATGCAACTGCCGAGGATGACGGAACCTCCTGCTCAACTCGCTGTAACCACCTGCCGGGGACGCCAAAATCACCTGTCAGCTAGGCCAGAACCACGTGGCGGACTCTATGGAATCACCCGCCGGGCATGCCGGAACCAGCTCTCAGACGTGCCAGAAGCACGTGCCGGACACGCCGGAACCACCCACTAGAGAGACCGGAACCACCTGCCAGACCCGCCTGAACCACCTGCTGAGTACGCTGGAACAACCTGCTCTACTCGCTGGAGCCACCTGCTGGACACGCCAAAATCACCTGATGGCTACGCCAGCACCACTCGGCAGACAAGCCAGAATCACCTGCAGGGTATGCCGGAACCACCTCTCAGACGTGCCAGAACCCCTTGTCGGACACTCCGGAATCACCTGTCAGGCATGCCGGAACCTCCTCTCGAACGTGCCAGAATGACGTGCCAGAGACACCGGATGCACCTGCCGAGCACGCCGGGACCTCCTGTTCGACTCGCCGGAACCACCAGCCAGAGACGCCCAAATCCCCTGCCAGGTAGGCCAGAATCACATGGCGGACTCTCTGGAATCTCCCGCCGGGAAGGTAGGAACCGCCTCTCAAACATACTGGAAGCACGTGCCGGACATGCCGGCACCACGTACTGGACAGACCAGAAACACCTGCCGGACCTGCCTGAACCACCTGCTGAGCACACCGGAACAACTTGCTCGACTCGCTGGAGCCACCTGCTGGACACCCCAAAATCACCAGCCAGCTATGCCAGAACCACTTGCCGTACACTCCGGAATCACCTGCTGGTTACACCAGAGCCACTTGGTGGACAATCCAGAATCACCTGCCGGACATGCCAGAACCACCTGTCACACATGCCGGAACCACGTGCCTGACACGCCGGAACCACCTCGCGGACAGACCGGAACCACCTACCAGACATGCCTGAACCACCTGCCGAGCATGCCGGAACCACCTGCCGGACACGCCAAAATCACCTGCGGGCTAGGCCAGAACCACTTGTAGGACTCTCCTGGAGCACCTGCCGGGCATGCGGGAACCACCTCTCAGACGTCCCAGAACCACGTGCGGCACATGACGGAACCCATTACCGGACAGACCGGAACCACCTGCTGGACACGCCAGAATCACCTGCCAAGAACACCGGAACCACCTGAACAGCTCGCCAGAAACACCTGCCGGACATGCCAAAATCACCTGCCGGCTACACCAGAACCTCTTGCCGGACACTCCGGAATCACCTGCCAGACATGATGCAACCAAATGTCAGACGTGCCAGAACCACGTGCCAGAGACACCGGATGCAACTGCCGAGGATGACGGAACCTCCTGCTCAACTCGCTGTAACCACCTGCCGGGGACGCCAAAATCACCTGTCAGCTAGGCCAGAACCACGTGGCGGACTCTATGGAATCACCCGCCGGGCATGCCGGAACCAGCTCTCAGACGTGCCAGAAGCACGTGCCGGACACGCCGGAACCACCCACTAGAGAGACCGGAACCACCTGCCAGACCCGCCTGAACCACCTGCTGAGTACGCTGGAACAACCTGCTCTACTCGCTGGAGCCACCTGCTGGACACGCCAAAATCACCTGATGGCTACGCCAGCACCACTCGGCAGACAAGCCAGAATCACCTGCAGGGTATGCCGGAACCACCTCTCAGACGTGCCAGAACCCCTTGTCGGACACTCCGGAATCACCTGTCAGGCATGCCGGAACCTCCTCTCGAACGTGCCAGAATGACGTGCCAGAGACACCGGATGCACCTGCCGAGCACGCCGGGACCTCCTGTTCGACTCGCCGGAACCACCAGCCAGAGACGCCCAAATCCCCTGCCAGGTAGGCCAGAATCACATGGCGGACTCTCTGGAATCTCCCGCCGGGAAGGTAGGAACCGCCTCTCAAACATACTGGAAGCACGTGCCGGACATGCCGGCACCACGTACTGGACAGACCAGAAACACCTGCCGGACCTGCCTGAACCACCTGCTGAGCACACCGGAACAACTTGCTCGACTCGCTGGAGCCACCTGCTGGACACCCCAAAATCACCAGCCAGCTATGCCAGAACCACTTGCCGTACACTCCGGAATCACCTGCTGGTTACACCAGAGCCACTTGGTGGACAATCCAGAATCACCTGCCGGACATGCCAGAACCACCTGTCACACATGCCGGAACCACGTGCCTGACACGCCGGAACCACCTCGCGGACAGACCGGAACCACCTACCAGACATGCCTGAACCACCTGCCGAGCATGCCGGAACCACCTGCCGGACACGCCAAAATCACCTGCGGGCTAGGCCAGAACCACTTGTAGGACTCTCCTGGAGCACCTGCCGGGCATGCGGGAACCACCTCTCAGACGTCCCAGAACCACGTGCGGCACATGACGGAACCCATTACCGGACAGACCGGAACCACCTGCTGGACACGCCAGAATCACCTGCCAAGAACACCGGAACCACCTGAACAGCTCGCCAGAAACACCTGCCGGACATGCCAAAATCACCTGCCGGCTACACCAGAACCTCTTGCCGGACACTCCGGAATCACCTGCCAGACATGATGCAACCAAATGTCAGACGTGCCAGAACCACGTGCCAGAGACACCGGATGCAACTGCCGAGGATGACGGAACCTCCTGCTCAACTCGCTGTAACCACCTGCCGGGGACGCCAAAATCACCTGTCAGCTAGGCCAGAACCACGTGGCGGACTCTATGGAATCACCCGCCGGGCATGCCGGAACCAGCTCTCAGACGTGCCAGAAGCACGTGCCGGACACGCCGGAACCACCCACTAGAGAGACCGGAACCACCTGCCAGACCCGCCTGAACCACCTGCTGAGTACGCTGGAACAACCTGCTCTACTCGCTGGAGCCACCTGCTGGACACGCCAAAATCACCTGATGGCTACGCCAGCACCACTCGGCAGACAAGCCAGAATCACCTGCAGGGTATGCCGGAACCACCTCTCAGACGTGCCAGAACCCCTTGTCGGACACTCCGGAATCACCTGTCAGGCATGCCGGAACCTCCTCTCGAACGTGCCAGAATGACGTGCCAGAGACACCGGATGCACCTGCCGAGCACGCCGGGACCTCCTGTTCGACTCGCCGGAACCACCAGCCAGAGACGCCCAAATCCCCTGCCAGGTAGGCCAGAATCACATGGCGGACTCTCTGGAATCTCCCGCCGGGAAGGTAGGAACCGCCTCTCAAACATACTGGAAGCACGTGCCGGACATGCCGGCACCACGTACTGGACAGACCAGAAACACCTGCCGGACCTGCCTGAACCACCTGCTGAGCACACCGGAACAACTTGCTCGACTCGCTGGAGCCACCTGCTGGACACCCCAAAATCACCAGCCAGCTATGCCAGAACCACTTGCCGTACACTCCGGAATCACCTGCTGGTTACACCAGAGCCACTTGGTGGACAATCCAGAATCACCTGCCGGACATGCCAGAACCACCTGTCACACATGCCGGAACCACGTGCCTGACACGCCGGAACCACCTCGCGGACAGACCGGAACCACCTACCAGACATGCCTGAACCACCTGCCGAGCATGCCGGAACCACCTGCCGGACACGCCAAAATCACCTGCGGGCTAGGCCAGAACCACTTGTAGGACTCTCCTGGAGCACCTGCCGGGCATGCGGGAACCACCTCTCAGACGTCCCAGAACCACGTGCGGCACATGACGGAACCCATTACCGGACAGACCGGAACCACCTGCTGGACACGCCAGAATCACCTGCCAAGAACACCGGAACCACCTGAACAGCTCGCCAGAAACACCTGCCGGACATGCCAAAATCACCTGCCGGCTACACCAGAACCTCTTGCCGGACACTCCGGAATCACCTGCCAGACATGATGCAACCAAATGTCAGACGTGCCAGAACCACGTGCCAGAGACACCGGATGCAACTGCCGAGCATGCCGGAACCTCCTGCTCAACTCGCTGTAACCACCTGCCGGGGACGCCAAAATCACCTGTCAGCTAGGCCAGAACCACGTGGCGGACTCTATGGACTCACCCGCCGGGCATGCCGGAACCAGCTCTCAGACGTGCCAGAAGCACGTGCCGGACACGCCGGAACCACCCACTAGAGAGACCGGAACCACCTGCCAGACCCGCCTGAACCACCTGCTGAGTACGCTGGAACAACCTGCTCTACTCGCTGGAGCCACCTGCTGGACACGCCAAAATCACCTGATGGCTACGCCAGCACCACTCGGCAGACAAGCCAGAATCACCTGCAGGGTATGCCGGAACCACCTCTCAGACGTGCCAGAACCCCTTGTCGGACACTCCGGAATCACCTGTCAGGCATGCCGGAACCTCCTCTCGAACGTGCCAGAATGACGTGCCAGAGACACCGGATGCACCTGCCGAGCACGCCGGGACCTCCTGTTCGACTCGCCGGAACCACCAGCCAGAGACGCCCAAATCCCCTGCCAGGTAGGCCAGAATCACATGGCGGACTCTCTGGAATCTCCCGCCGGGAAGGTAGGAACCGCCTCTCAAACATACTGGAAGCACGTGCCGGACATGCCGGCACCACGTACTGGACAGACCAGAAACACCTGCCGGACCTGCCTGAACCACCTGCTGAGCACACCGGAACAACTTGCTCGACTCGCTGGAGCCACCTGCTGGACACCCCAAAATCACCAGCCAGCTATGCCAGAACCACTTGCCGTACACTCCGGAATCACCTGCTGGTTACACCAGAGCCACTTGGTGGACAATCCAGAATCACCTGCCGGACATGCCAGAACCACCTGTCACACATGCCGGAACCACGTGCCTGACACGCCGGAACCACCTCGCGGACAGACCGGAACCACCTACCAGACATGCCTGAACCACCTGCCGAGCATGCCGGAACCACCTGCCGGACACGCCAAAATCACCTGCGGGCTAGGCCAGAACCACTTGTAGGACTCTCCTGGAGCACCTGCCGGGCATGCGGGAACCACCTCTCAGACGTCCCAGAACCACGTGCGGCACATGACGGAACCCATTACCGGACAGACCGGAACCACCTGCTGGACACGCCAGAATCACCTGCCAAGAACACCGGAACCACCTGAACAGCTCGCCAGAAACACCTGCCGGACATGCCAAAATCACCTGCCGGCTACACCAGAACCTCTTGCCGGACACTCCGGAATCACCTGCCAGACATGATGCAACCAAATGTCAGACGTGCCAGAACCACGTGCCAGAGACACCGGATGCAACTGCCGAGCATGCCGGAACCTCCTGCTCAACTCGCTGTAACCACCTGCCGGGGACGCCAAAATCACCTGTCAGCTAGGCCAGAACCACGTGGCGGACTCTATGGACTCACCCGCCGGGCATGCCGGAACCAGCTCTCAGACGTGCCAGAAGCACGTGCCGGACACGCCGGAACCACCCACTAGAGAGACCGGAACCACCTGCCAGACCCGCCTGAACCACCTGCTGAGTACGCTGGAACAACCTGCTCTACTCGCTGGAGCCACCTGCTGGACACGCCAAAATCACCTGATGGCTACGCCAGCACCACTCGGCAGACAAGCCAGAATCACCTGCAGGGTATGCCGGAACCACCTCTCAGACGTGCCAGAACCCCTTGTCGGACACTCCGGAATCACCTGTCAGGCATGCCGGAACCTCCTCTCGAACGTGCCAGAATGACGTGCCAGAGACACCGGATGCACCTGCCGAGCACGCCGGGACCTCCTCTTCGACTCGCCGGAACCACCAGCCAGAGACGCCCAAATCCCCTGCCAGGTAGGCCAGAATCACATGGCGGACTCTCTGGAATCTCCCGCCGGGAAGGTAGGAACCGCCTCTCAAACATACTGGAAGCACGTGCCGGACATGCCGGCACCACGTACTGGACAGACCAGAAACACCTGCCGGACCTGCCTGAACCACCTGCTGAGCACACCGGAACAACTTGCTCGACTCGCTGGAGCCACCTGCTGGACACCCCAAAATCACCAGCCAGCTATGCCAGAACCACTTGCCGTACACTCCGGAATCACCTGCTGGTTACACCAGAGCCACTTGGTGGACAATCCAGAATCACCTGCCGGACATGCCAGAACCACCTGTCACACATGCCGGAACCACGTGCCTGACACGCCGGAACCACCTCGCGGACAGACCGGAACCACCTACCAGACATGCCTGAACCACCTGCCGAGCATGCCGGAACCACCTGCCGGACACGCCAAAATCACCTGCGGGCTAGGCCAGAACCACTTGTAGGACTCTCCTGGAGCACCTGCCGGGCATGCGGGAACCACCTCTCAGACGTCCCAGAACCACGTGCGGCACATGACGGAACCCATTACCGGACAGACCGGAACCACCTGCTGGACACGCCAGAATCACCTGCCAAGAACACCGGAACCACCTGAACAGCTCGCCAGAAACACCTGCCGGACATGCCAAAATCACCTGCCGGCTACACCAGAACCTCTTGCCGGACACTCCGGAATCACCTGCCAGACATGATGCAACCAAATGTCAGACGTGCCAGAACCACGTGCCAGAGACACCGGATGCAACTGCCGAGGATGACGGAACCTCCTGCTCAACTCGCTGTAACCACCTGCCGGGGACGCCAAAATCACCTGTCAGCTAGGCCAGAACCACGTGGCGGACTCTATGGAATCACCCGCCGGGCATGCCGGAACCAGCTCTCAGACGTGCCAGAAGCACGTGCCGGACACGCCGGAACCACCCACTAGAGAGACCGGAACCACCTGCCAGACCCGCCTGAACCACCTGCTGAGTACGCTGGAACAACCTGCTCTACTCGCTGGAGCCACCTGCTGGACACGCCAAAATCACCTGATGGCTACGCCAGCACCACTCGGCAGACAAGCCAGAATCACCTGCAGGGTATGCCGGAACCACCTCTCAGACGTGCCAGAACCCCTTGTCGGACACTCCGGAATCACCTGTCAGGCATGCCGGAACCTCCTCTCGAACGTGCCAGAATGACGTGCCAGAGACACCGGATGCACCTGCCGAGCACGCCGGGACCTCCTGTTCGACTCGCCGGAACCACCAGCCAGAGACGCCCAAATCCCCTGCCAGGTAGGCCAGAATCACATGGCGGACTCTCTGGAATCTCCCGCCGGGAAGGTAGGAACCGCCTCTCAAACATACTGGAAGCACGTGCCGGACATGCCGGCACCACGTACTGGACAGACCAGAAACACCTGCCGGACCTGCCTGAACCACCTGCTGAGCACACCGGAACAACTTGCTCGACTCGCTGGAGCCACCTGCTGGACACCCCAAAATCACCAGCCAGCTATGCCAGAACCACTTGCCGTACACTCCGGAATCACCTGCTGGTTACACCAGAGCCACTTGGTGGACAATCCAGAATCACCTGCCGGACATGCCAGAACCACCTGTCACACATGCCGGAACCACGTGCCTGACACGCCGGAACCACCTCGCGGACAGACCGGAACCACCTACCAGACATGCCTGAACCACCTGCCGAGCATGCCGGAACCACCTGCCGGACACGCCAAAATCACCTGCGGGCTAGGCCAGAACCACTTGTAGGACTCTCCTGGAGCACCTGCCGGGCATGCGGGAACCACCTCTCAGACGTCCCAGAACCACGTGCGGCACATGACGGAACCCATTACCGGACAGACCGGAACCACCTGCTGGACACGCCAGAATCACCTGCCAAGAACACCGGAACCACCTGAACAGCTCGCCAGAAACACCTGCCGGACATGCCAAAATCACCTGCCGGCTACACCAGAACCTCTTGCCGGACACTCCGGAATCACCTGCCAGACATGATGCAACCAAATGTCAGACGTGCCAGAACCACGTGCCAGAGACACCGGATGCAACTGCCGAGCATGCCGGAACCTCCTGCTCAACTCGCTGTAACCACCTGCCGGGGACGCCAAAATCACCTGTCAGCTAGGCCAGAACCACGTGGCGGACTCTATGGACTCACCCGCCGGGCATGCCGGAACCAGCTCTCAGACGTGCCAGAAGCACGTGCCGGACACGCCGGAACCACCCACTAGAGAGACCGGAACCACCTGCCAGACCCGCCTGAACCACCTGCTGAGTACGCTGGAACAACCTGCTCTACTCGCTGGAGCCACCTGCTGGACACGCCAAAATCACCTGATGGCTACGCCAGCACCACTCGGCAGACAAGCCAGAATCACCTGCAGGGTATGCCGGAACCACCTCTCAGACGTGCCAGAACCCCTTGTCGGACACTCCGGAATCACCTGTCAGGCATGCCGGAACCTCCTCTCGAACGTGCCAGAATGACGTGCCAGAGACACCGGATGCACCTGCCGAGCACGCCGGGACCTCCTGTTCGACTCGCCGGAACCACCAGCCAGAGACGCCCAAATCCCCTGCCAGGTAGGCCAGAATCACATGGCGGACTCTCTGGAATCTCCCGCCGGGAAGGTAGGAACCGCCTCTCAAACATACTGGAAGCACGTGCCGGACATGCCGGCACCACGTACTGGACAGACCAGAAACACCTGCCGGACCTGCCTGAACCACCTGCTGAGCACACCGGAACAACTTGCTCGACTCGCTGGAGCCACCTGCTGGACACCCCAAAATCACCAGCCAGCTATGCCAGAACCACTTGCCGTACACTCCGGAATCACCTGCTGGTTACACCAGAGCCACTTGGTGGACAATCCAGAATCACCTGCCGGACATGCCAGAACCACCTGTCACACATGCCGGAACCACGTGCCTGACACGCCGGAACCACCTCGCGGACAGACCGGAACCACCTACCAGACATGCCTGAACCACCTGCCGAGCATGCCGGAACCACCTGCCGGACACGCCAAAATCACCTGCGGGCTAGGCCAGAACCACTTGTAGGACTCTCCTGGAGCACCTGCCGGGCATGCGGGAACCACCTCTCAGACGTCCCAGAACCACGTGCGGCACATGACGGAACCCATTACCGGACAGACCGGAACCACCTGCTGGACACGCCAGAATCACCTGCCAAGAACACCGGAACCACCTGAACAGCTCGCCAGAAACACCTGCCGGACATGCCAAAATCACCTGCCGGCTACACCAGAACCTCTTGCCGGACACTCCGGAATCACCTGCCAGACATGATGCAACCAAATGTCAGACGTGCCAGAACCACGTGCCAGAGACACCGGATGCAACTGCCGAGCATGCCGGAACCTCCTGCTCAACTCGCTGTAACCACCTGCCGGGGACGCCAAAATCACCTGTCAGCTAGGCCAGAACCACGTGGCGGACTCTATGGACTCACCCGCCGGGCATGCCGGAACCAGCTCTCAGACGTGCCAGAAGCACGTGCCGGACACGCCGGAACCACCCACTAGAGAGACCGGAACCACCTGCCAGACCCGCCTGAACCACCTGCTGAGTACGCTGGAACAACCTGCTCTACTCGCTGGAGCCACCTGCTGGACACGCCAAAATCACCTGATGGCTACGCCAGCACCACTCGGCAGACAAGCCAGAATCACCTGCAGGGTATGCCGGAACCACCTCTCAGACGTGCCAGAACCCCTTGTCGGACACTCCGGAATCACCTGTCAGGCATGCCGGAACCTCCTCTCGAACGTGCCAGAATGACGTGCCAGAGACACCGGATGCACCTGCCGAGCACGCCGGGACCTCCTCTTCGACTCGCCGGAACCACCAGCCAGAGACGCCCAAATCCCCTGCCAGGTAGGCCAGAATCACATGGCGGACTCTCTGGAATCTCCCGCCGGGAAGGTAGGAACCGCCTCTCAAACATACTGGAAGCACGTGCCGGACATGCCGGCACCACGTACTGGACAGACCAGAAACACCTGCCGGACCTGCCTGAACCACCTGCTGAGCACACCGGAACAACTTGCTCGACTCGCTGGAGCCACCTGCTGGACACCCCAAAATCACCAGCCAGCTATGCCAGAACCACTTGCCGTACACTCCGGAATCACCTGCTGGTTACACCAGAGCCACTTGGTGGACAATCCAGAATCACCTGCCGGACATGCCAGAACCACCTGTCACACATGCCGGAACCACGTGCCTGACACGCCGGAACCACCTCGCGGACAGACCGGAACCACCTACCAGACATGCCTGAACCACCTGCCGAGCATGCCGGAACCACCTGCCGGACACGCCAAAATCACCTGCGGGCTAGGCCAGAACCACTTGTAGGACTCTCCTGGAGCACCTGCCGGGCATGCGGGAACCACCTCTCAGACGTCCCAGAACCACGTGCGGCACATGACGGAACCCATTACCGGACAGACCGGAACCACCTGCTGGACACGCCAGAATCACCTGCCAAGAACACCGGAACCACCTGAACAGCTCGCCAGAAACACCTGCCGGACATGCCAAAATCACCTGCCGGCTACACCAGAACCTCTTGCCGGACACTCCGGAATCACCTGCCAGACATGATGCAACCAAATGTCAGACGTGCCAGAACCACGTGCCAGAGACACCGGATGCAACTGCCGAGCATGCCGGAACCTCCTGCTCAACTCGCTGTAACCACCTGCCGGGGACGCCAAAATCACCTGTCAGCTAGGCCAGAACCACGTGGCGGACTCTATGGACTCACCCGCCGGGCATGCCGGAACCAGCTCTCAGACGTGCCAGAAGCACGTGCCGGACACGCCGGAAACACCCACTAGAGAGACCGGAACCACCTGCCAGACCCGCCTGAACCACCTGCTGAGTACGCTGGAACAACCTGCTCTACTCGCTGGAGCCACCTGCTGGACACGCCAAAATCACCTGATGGCTACGCCAGCACCACTCGGCAGACAAGCCAGAATCACCTGCAGGGTATGCCGGAACCACCTCTCAGACGTGCCAGAACCCCTTGTCGGACACTCCGGAATCACCTGTCAGGCATGCCGGAACCTCCTCTCGAACGTGCCAGAATGACGTGCCAGAGACACCGGATGCACCTGCCGAGCACGCCGGGACCTCCTGTTCGACTCGCCGGAACCACCAGCCAGAGACGCCCAAATCCCCTGCCAGGTAGGCCAGAATCACATGGCGGACTCTCTGGAATCTCCCGCCGGGAAGGTAGGAACCGCCTCTCAAACATACTGGAAGCACGTGCCGGACATGCCGGCACCACGTACTGGACAGACCAGAAACACCTGCCGGACCTGCCTGAACCACCTGCTGAGCACACCGGAACAACTTGCTCGACTCGCTGGAGCCACCTGCTGGACACCCCAAAATCACCAGCCAGCTATGCCAGAACCACTTGCCGTACACTCCGGAATCACCTGCTGGTTACACCAGAGCCACTTGGTGGACAATCCAGAATCACCTGCCGGACATGCCAGAACCACCTGTCACACATGCCGGAACCACGTGCCTGACACGCCGGAACCACCTCGCGGACAGACCGGAACCACCTACCAGACATGCCTGAACCACCTGCCGAGCATGCCGGAACCACCTGCCGGACACGCCAAAATCACCTGCGGGCTAGGCCAGAACCACTTGTAGGACTCTCCTGGAGCACCTGCCGGGCATGCGGGAACCACCTCTCAGACGTCCCAGAACCAGGTGCGGCACATGACGGAACCCATTACCGGACAGACCGGAACCACCTGCTGGACACGCCAGAATCACCTGCCAAGAACACCGGAACCACCTGAACAGCTCGCCAGAAACACCTGCCGGACATGCCAAAATCACCTGCCGGCTACACCAGAACCTCTTGCCGGACACTCCGGAATCACCTGCCAGACATGATGCAACCAAATGTCAGACGTGCCAGAACCACGTGCCAGAGACACCGGATGCAACTGCCGAGCATGCCGGAACCTCCTGCTCAACTCGCTGTAACCACCTGCCGGGGACGCCAAAATCACCTGTCAGCTAGGCCAGAACCACGTGGCGGACTCTATGGACTCACCCGCCGGGCATGCCGGAACCAGCTCTCAGACGTGCCAGAAGCACGTGCCGGACACGCCGGAACCACCCACTAGAGAGACCGGAACCACCTGCCAGACCCGCCTGAACCACCTGCTGAGTACGCTGGAACAACCTGCTCTACTCGCTGGAGCCACCTGCTGGACACGCCAAAATCACCTGATGGCTACGCCAGCACCACTCGGCAGACAAGCCAGAATCACCTGCAGGGTATGCCGGAACCACCTCTCAGACGTGCCAGAACCCCTTGTCGGACACTCCGGAATCACCTGTCAGGCATGCCGGAACCTCCTCTCGAACGTGCCAGAATGACGTGCCAGAGACACCGGATGCACCTGCCGAGCACGCCGGGACCTCCTGTTCGACTCGCCGGAACCACCAGCCAGAGACGCCCAAATCCCCTGCCAGGTAGGCCAGAATCACATGGCGGACTCTCTGGAATCTCCCGCCGGGAAGGTAGGAACCGCCTCTCAAACATACTGGAAGCACGTGCCGGACATGCCGGCACCACGTACTGGACAGACCAGAAACACCTGCCGGACCTGCCTGAACCACCTGCTGAGCACACCGGAACAACTTGCTCGACTCGCTGGAGCCACCTGCTGGACACCCCAAAATCACCAGCCAGCTATGCCAGAACCACTTGCCGTACACTCCGGAATCACCTGCTGGTTACACCAGAGCCACTTGGTGGACAATCCAGAATCACCTGCCGGACATGCCAGAACCACCTGTCACACATGCCGGAACCACGTGCCTGACACGCCGGAACCACCTCGCGGACAGACCGGAACCACCTACCAGACATGCCTGAACCACCTGCCGAGCATGCCGGAACCACCTGCCGGACACGCCAAAATCACCTGCGGGCTAGGCCAGAACCACTTGTAGGACTCTCCTGGAGCACCTGCCGGGCATGCGGGAACCACCTCTCAGACGTCCCAGAACCACGTGCGGCACATGACGGAACCCATTACCGGACAGACCGGAACCACCTGCTGGACACGCCAGAATCACCTGCCAAGAACACCGGAACCACCTGAACAGCTCGCCAGAAACACCTGCCGGACATGCCAAAATCACCTGCCGGCTACACCAGAACCTCTTGCCGGACACTCCGGAATCACCTGCCAGACATGATGCAACCAAATGTCAGACGTGCCAGAACCACGTGCCAGAGACACCGGATGCAACTGCCGAGGATGACGGAACCTCCTGCTCAACTCGCTGTAACCACCTGCCGGGGACGCCAAAATCACCTGTCAGCTAGGCCAGAACCACGTGGCGGACTCTATGGAATCACCCGCCGGGCATGCCGGAACCAGCTCTCAGACGTGCCAGAAGCACGTGCCGGACACGCCGGAACCACCCACTAGAGAGACCGGAACCACCTGCCAGACCCGCCTGAACCACCTGCTGAGTACGCTGGAACAACCTGCTCTACTCGCTGGAGCCACCTGCTGGACACGCCAAAATCACCTGATGGCTACGCCAGCACCACTCGGCAGACAAGCCAGAATCACCTGCAGGGTATGCCGGAACCACCTCTCAGACGTGCCAGAACCCCTTGTCGGACACTCCGGAATCACCTGTCAGGCATGCCGGAACCTCCTCTCGAACGTGCCAGAATGACGTGCCAGAGACACCGGATGCACCTGCCGAGCACGCCGGGACCTCCTCTTCGACTCGCCGGAACCACCAGCCAGAGACGCCCAAATCCCCTGCCAGGTAGGCCAGAATCACATGGCGGACTCTCTGGAATCTCCCGCCGGGAAGGTAGGAACCGCCTCTCAAACATACTGGAAGCACGTGCCGGACATGCCGGCACCACGTACTGGACAGACCAGAAACACCTGCCGGACCTGCCTGAACCACCTGCTGAGCACACCGGAACAACTTGCTCGACTCGCTGGAGCCACCTGCTGGACACCCCAAAATCACCAGCCAGCTATGCCAGAACCACTTGCCGTACACTCCGGAATCACCTGCTGGTTACACCAGAGCCACTTGGTGGACAATCCAGAATCACCTGCCGGACATGCCAGAACCACCTGTCACACATGCCGGAACCACGTGCCTGACACGCCGGAACCACCTCGCGGACAGACCGGAACCACCTACCAGACATGCCTGAACCACCTGCCGAGCATGCCGGAACCACCTGCCGGACACGCCAAAATCACCTGCGGGCTAGGCCAGAACCACTTGTAGGACTCTCCTGGAGCACCTGCCGGGCATGCGGGAACCACCTCTCAGACGTCCCAGAACCACGTGCGGCACATGACGGAACCCATTACCGGACAGACCGGAACCACCTGCTGGACACGCCAGAATCACCTGCCAAGAACACCGGAACCACCTGAACAGCTCGCCAGAAACACCTGCCGGACATGCCAAAATCACCTGCCGGCTACACCAGAACCTCTTGCCGGACACTCCGGAATCACCTGCCAGACATGATGCAACCAAATGTCAGACGTGCCAGAACCACGTGCCAGAGACACCGGATGCAACTGCCGAGCATGCCGGAACCTCCTGCTCAACTCGCTGTAACCACCTGCCGGGGACGCCAAAATCACCTGTCAGCTAGGCCAGAACCACGTGGCGGACTCTATGGACTCACCCGCCGGGCATGCCGGAACCAGCTCTCAGACGTGCCAGAAGCACGTGCCGGACACGCCGGAACCACCCACTAGAGAGACCGGAACCACCTGCCAGACCCGCCTGAACCACCTGCTGAGTACGCTGGAACAACCTGCTCTACTCGCTGGAGCCACCTGCTGGACACGCCAAAATCACCTGATGGCTACGCCAGCACCACTCGGCAGACAAGCCAGAATCACCTGCAGGGTATGCCGGAACCACCTCTCAGACGTGCCAGAACCCCTTGTCGGACACTCCGGAATCACCTGTCAGGCATGCCGGAACCTCCTCTCGAACGTGCCAGAATGACGTGCCAGAGACACCGGATGCACCTGCCGAGCACGCCGGGACCTCCTCTTCGACTCGCCGGAACCACCAGCCAGAGACGCCCAAATCCCCTGCCAGGTAGGCCAGAATCACATGGCGGACTCTCTGGAATCTCCCGCCGGGAAGGTAGGAACCGCCTCTCAAACATACTGGAAGCACGTGCCGGACATGCCGGCACCACGTACTGGACAGACCAGAAACACCTGCCGGACCTGCCTGAACCACCTGCTGAGCACACCGGAACAACTTGCTCGACTCGCTGGAGCCACCTGCTGGACACCCCAAAATCACCAGCCAGCTATGCCAGAACCACTTGCCGTACACTCCGGAATCACCTGCTGGTTACACCAGAGCCACTTGGTGGACAATCCAGAATCACCTGCCGGACATGCCAGAACCACCTGTCACACATGCCGGAACCACGTGCCTGACACGCCGGAACCACCTCGCGGACAGACCGGAACCACCTACCAGACATGCCTGAACCACCTGCCGAGCATGCCGGAACCACCTGCCGGACACGCCAAAATCACCTGCGGGCTAGGCCAGAACCACTTGTAGGACTCTCCTGGAGCACCTGCCGGGCATGCGGGAACCACCTCTCAGACGTCCCAGAACCACGTGCGGCACATGACGGAACCCATTACCGGACAGACCGGAACCACCTGCTGGACACGCCAGAATCACCTGCCAAGAACACCGGAACCACCTGAACAGCTCGCCAGAAACACCTGCCGGACATGCCAAAATCACCTGCCGGCTACACCAGAACCTCTTGCCGGACACTCCGGAATCACCTGCCAGACATGATGCAACCAAATGTCAGACGTGCCAGAACCACGTGCCAGAGACACCGGATGCAACTGCCGAGGATGACGGAACCTCCTGCTCAACTCGCTGTAACCACCTGCCGGGGACGCCAAAATCACCTGTCAGCTAGGCCAGAACCACGTGGCGGACTCTATGGAATCACCCGCCGGGCATGCCGGAACCAGCTCTCAGACGTGCCAGAAGCACGTGCCGGACACGCCGGAAACACCCACTAGAGAGACCGGAACCACCTGCCAGACCCGCCTGAACCACCTGCTGAGTACGCTGGAACAACCTGCTCTACTCGCTGGAGCCACCTGCTGGACACGCCAAAATCACCTGATGGCTACGCCAGCACCACTCGGCAGACAAGCCAGAATCACCTGCAGGGTATGCCGGAACCACCTCTCAGACGTGCCAGAACCCCTTGTCGGACACTCCGGAATCACCTGTCAGGCATGCCGGAACCTCCTCTCGAACGTGCCAGAATGACGTGCCAGAGACACCGGATGCACCTGCCGAGCACGCCGGGACCTCCTCTTCGACTCGCCGGAACCACCAGCCAGAGACGCCCAAATCCCCTGCCAGGTAGGCCAGAATCACATGGCGGACTCTCTGGAATCTCCCGCCGGGAAGGTAGGAACCGCCTCTCAAACATACTGGAAGCACGTGCCGGACATGCCGGCACCACGTACTGGACAGACCAGAAACACCTGCCGGACCTGCCTGAACCACCTGCTGAGCACACCGGAACAACTTGCTCGACTCGCTGGAGCCACCTGCTGGACACCCCAAAATCACCAGCCAGCTATGCCAGAACCACTTGCCGTACACTCCGGAATCACCTGCTGGTTACACCAGAGCCACTTGGTGGACAATCCAGAATCACCTGCCGGACATGCCAGAACCACCTGTCACACATGCCGGAACCACGTGCCTGACACGCCGGAACCACCTCGCGGACAGACCGGAACCACCTACCAGACATGCCTGAACCACCTGCCGAGCATGCCGGAACCACCTGCCGGACACGCCAAAATCACCTGCGGGCTAGGCCAGAACCACTTGTAGGACTCTCCTGGAGCACCTGCCGGGCATGCGGGAACCACCTCTCAGACGTCCCAGAACCACGTGCGGCACATGACGGAACCCATTACCGGACAGACCGGAACCACCTGCTGGACACGCCAGAATCACCTGCCAAGAACACCGGAACCACCTGAACAGCTCGCCAGAAACACCTGCCGGACATGCCAAAATCACCTGCCGGCTACACCAGAACCTCTTGCCGGACACTCCGGAATCACCTGCCAGACATGATGCAACCAAATGTCAGACGTGCCAGAACCACGTGCCAGAGACACCGGATGCAACTGCCGAGCATGCCGGAACCTCCTGCTCAACTCGCTGTAACCACCTGCCGGGGACGCCAAAATCACCTGTCAGCTAGGCCAGAACCACGTGGCGGACTCTATGGACTCACCCGCCGGGCATGCCGGAACCAGCTCTCAGACGTGCCAGAAGCACGTGCCGGACACGCCGGAACCACCCACTAGAGAGACCGGAACCACCTGCCAGACCCGCCTGAACCACCTGCTGAGTACGCTGGAACAACCTGCTCTACTCGCTGGAGCCACCTGCTGGACACGCCAAAATCACCTGATGGCTACGCCAGCACCACTCGGCAGACAAGCCAGAATCACCTGCAGGGTATGCCGGAACCACCTCTCAGACGTGCCAGAACCCCTTGTCGGACACTCCGGAATCACCTGTCAGGCATGCCGGAACCTCCTCTCGAACGTGCCAGAATGACGTGCCAGAGACACCGGATGCACCTGCCGAGCACGCCGGGACCTCCTCTTCGACTCGCCGGAACCACCAGCCAGAGACGCCCAAATCCCCTGCCAGGTAGGCCAGAATCACATGGCGGACTCTCTGGAATCTCCCGCCGGGAAGGTAGGAACCGCCTCTCAAACATACTGGAAGCACGTGCCGGACATGCCGGCACCACGTACTGGACAGACCAGAAACACCTGCCGGACCTGCCTGAACCACCTGCTGAGCACACCGGAACAACTTGCTCGACTCGCTGGAGCCACCTGCTGGACACCCCAAAATCACCAGCCAGCTATGCCAGAACCACTTGCCGTACACTCCGGAATCACCTGCTGGTTACACCAGAGCCACTTGGTGGACAATCCAGAATCACCTGCCGGACATGCCAGAACCACCTGTCACACATGCCGGAACCACGTGCCTGACACGCCGGAACCACCTCGCGGACAGACCGGAACCACCTACCAGACATGCCTGAACCACCTGCCGAGCATGCCGGAACCACCTGCCGGACACGCCAAAATCACCTGCGGGCTAGGCCAGAACCACTTGTAGGACTCTCCTGGAGCACCTGCCGGGCATGCGGGAACCACCTCTCAGACGTCCCAGAACCACGTGCGGCACATGACGGAACCCATTACCGGACAGACCGGAACCACCTGCTGGACACACCAGAATCACCTGCCAAGAACACCGGAACCACCTGAACAGCTCGCCAGAAACACCTGCCGGACATGCCAAAATCACCTGCCGGCTACACCAGAACCTCTTGCCGGACACTCCGGAATCACCTGCCAGACATGATGCAACCAAATGTCAGACGTGCCAGAACCACGTGCCAGAGACACCGGATGCAACTGCCGAGCATGCCGGAACCTCCTGCTCAACTCGCTGTAACCACCTGCCGGGGACGCCAAAATCACCTGTCAGCTAGGCCAGAACCACGTGGCGGACTCTATGGACTCACCCGCCGGGCATGCCGGAACCAGCTCTCAGACGTGCCAGAAGCACGTGCCGGACACGCCGGAAACACCCACTAGAGAGACCGGAACCACCTGCCAGACCCGCCTGAACCACCTGCTGAGTACGCTGGAACAACCTGCTCTACTCGCTGGAGCCACCTGCTGGACACGCCAAAATCACCTGATGGCTACGCCAGCACCACTCGGCAGACAAGCCAGAATCACCTGCAGGGTATGCCGGAACCACCTCTCAGACGTGCCAGAACCCCTTGTCGGACACTCCGGAATCACCTGTCAGGCATGCCGGAACCTCCTCTCGAACGTGCCAGAATGACGTGCCAGAGACACCGGATGCACCGGCCGAGCACGCCGGGACCTCCTGTTCGACTCGCCGGAACCACCAGCCAGAGACGCCCAAATCCCCTGCCAGGTAGGCCAGAATCACATGGCGGACTCTCTGGAATCTCCCGCCGGGAAGGTAGGAACCGCCTCTCAAACATACTGGAAGCACGTGCCGGACATGCCGGCACCACGTACTGGACAGACCAGAAACACCTGCCGGACCTGCCTGAACCACCTGCTGAGCACACCGGAACAACTTGCTCGACTCGCTGGAGCCACCTGCTGGACACCCCAAAATCACCAGCCAGCTATGCCAGAACCACTTGCCGTACACTCCGGAATCACCTGCTGGTTACACCAGAGCCACTTGGTGGACAATCCAGAATCACCTGCCGGACATGCCAGAACCACCTGTCACACATGCCGGAACCACGTGCCTGACACGCCGGAACCACCTCGCGGACAGACCGGAACCACCTACCAGACATGCCTGAACCACCTGCCGAGCATGCCGGAACCACCTGCCGGACACGCCAAAATCACCTGCGGGCTAGGCCAGAACCACTTGTAGGACTCTCCTGGAGCACCTGCCGGGCATGCGGGAACCACCTCTCAGACGTCCCAGAACCACGTGCGGCACATGACGGAACCCATTACCGGACAGACCGGAACCACCTGCTGGACACGCCAGAATCACCTGCCAAGAACACCGGAACCACCTGAACAGCTCGCCAGAAACACCTGCCGGACATGCCAAAATCACCTGCCGGCTACACCAGAACCTCTTGCCGGACACTCCGGAATCACCTGCCAGACATGATGCAACCAAATGTCAGACGTGCCAGAACCACGTGCCAGAGACACCGGATGCAACTGCCGAGGATGACGGAACCTCCTGCTCAACTCGCTGTAACCACCTGCCGGGGACGCCAAAATCACCTGTCAGCTAGGCCAGAACCACGTGGCGGACTCTATGGACTCACCCGCCGGGCATGCCGGAACCAGCTCTCAGACGTGCCAGAAGCACGTGCCGGACACGCCGGAACCACCCACTAGAGAGACCGGAACCACCTGCCAGACCCGCCTGAACCAACTGCTGAGTACGCTGGAACAACCTGCTCTACTCGCTGGAGCCACCTGCTGGACACGCCAAAATCACCTGATGGCTACGCCAGCACCACTCGGCAGACAAGCCAGAATCACCTGCAGGGTATGCCGGAACCACCTCTCAGACGTGCCAGAACCCCTTGTCGGACACTCCGGAATCACCTGTCAGGCATGCCGGAACCTCCTCTCGAACGTGCCAGAATGACGTGCCAGAGACACCGGATGCACCTGCCGAGCACGCCGGGACCTCCTCTTCGACTCGCCGGAACCACCAGCCAGAGACGCCCAAATCCCCTGCCAGGTAGGCCAGAATCACATGGCGGACTCTCTGGAATCTCCCGCCGGGAAGGTAGGAACCGCCTCTCAAACATACTGGAAGCACGTGCCGGACATGCCGGCACCACGTACTGGACAGACCAGAAACACCTGCCGGACCTGCCTGAACCACCTGCTGAGCACACCGGAACAACTTGCTCGACTCGCTGGAGCCACCTGCTGGACACCCCAAAATCACCAGCCAGCTATGCCAGAACCACTTGCCGTACACTCCGGAATCACCTGCTGGTTACACCAGAGCCACTTGGTGGACAATCCAGAATCACCTGCCGGACATGCCAGAACCACCTGTCACACATGCCGGAACCACGTGCCTGACACGCCGGAACCACCTCGCGGACAGACCGCAACCACCTACCAGACATGCCTGAACCACCTGCCGAGCATGCCGGAACCACCTGCCGGACACGCCAAAATCACCTGCGGGCTAGGCCAGAACCACTTGTAGGACTCTCCTGGAGCACCTGCCGGGCATGCGGGAACCACCTCTCAGACGTCCCAGAACCACGTGCGGCACATGACGGAACCCATTACCGGACAGACCGGAACCACCTGCTGGACACGCCAGAATCACCTGCCAAGAACACCGGAACCACCTGAACAGCTCGCCAGAAACACCTGCCGGACATGCCAAAATCACCTGCCGGCTACACCAGAACCTCTTGCCGGACACTCCGGAATCACCTGCCAGACATGATGCAACCAAATGTCAGACGTGCCAGAACCACGTGCCAGAGACACCGGATGCAACTGCCGAGCATGCCGGAACCTCCTGCTCAACTCGCTGTAACCACCTGCCGGGGACGCCAAAATCACCTGTCAGCTAGGCCAGAACCACGTGGCGGACTCTATGGACTCACCCGCCGGGCATGCCGGAACCAGCTCTCAGACGTGCCAGAAGCACGTGCCGGACACGCCGGAAACACCCACTAGAGAGACCGGAACCACCTGCCAGACCCGCCTGAACCACCTGCTGAGTACGCTGGAACAACCTGCTCTACTCGCTGGAGCCACCTGCTGGACACGCCAAAATCACCTGATGGCTACGCCAGCACCACTCGGCAGACAAGCCAGAATCACCTGCAGGGTATGCCGGAACCACCTCTCAGACGTGCCAGAACCCCTTGTCGGACACTCCGGAATCACCTGTCAGGCATGCCGGAACCTCCTCTCGAACGTGCCAGAATGACGTGCCAGAGACACCGGATGCACCGGCCGAGCACGCCGGGACCTCCTGTTCGACTCGCCGGAACCACCAGCCAGAGACGCCCAAATCCCCTGCCAGGTAGGCCAGAATCACATGGCGGACTCTCTGGAATCTCCCGCCGGGAAGGTAGGAACCGCCTCTCAAACATACTGGAAGCACGTGCCGGACATGCCGGCACCACGTACTGGACAGACCAGAAACACCTGCCGGACCTGCCTGAACCACCTGCTGAGCACACCGGAACAACTTGCTCGACTCGCTGGAGCCACCTGCTGGACACCCCAAAATCACCAGCCAGCTATGCCAGAACCACTTGCCGTACACTCCGGAATCACCTGCTGGTTACACCAGAGCCACTTGGTGGACAATCCAGAATCACCTGCCGGACATGCCAGAACCACCTGTCACACATGCCGGAACCACGTGCCTGACACGCCGGAACCACCTCGCGGACAGACCGGAACCACCTACCAGACATGCCTGAACCACCTGCCGAGCATGCCGGAACCACCTGCCGGACACGCCAAAATCACCTGCGGGCTAGGCCAGAACCACTTGTAGGACTCTCCTGGAGCACCTGCCGGGCATGCGGGAACCACCTCTCAGACGTCCCAGAACCACGTGCGGCACATGACGGAACCCATTACCGGACAGACCGGAACCACCTGCTGGACACGCCAGAATCACCTGCCAAGAACACCGGAACCACCTGAACAGCTCGCCAGAAACACCTGCCGGACATGCCAAAATCACCTGCCGGCTACACCAGAACCTCTTGCCGGACACTCCGGAATCACCTGCCAGACATGATGCAACCAAATGTCAGACGTGCCAGAACCACGTGCCAGAGACACCGGATGCAACTGCCGAGCATGCCGGAACCTCCTGCTCAACTCGCTGTAACCACCTGCCGGGGACGCCAAAATCACCTGTCAGCTAGGCCAGAACCACGTGGCGGACTCTATGGACTCACCCGCCGGGCATGCCGGAACCAGCTCTCAGACGTGCCAGAAGCACGTGCCGGACACGCCGGAACCACCCACTAGAGAGACCGGAACCACCTGCCAGACCCGCCTGAACCACCTGCTGAGTACGCTGGAACAACCTGCTCTACTCGCTGGAGCCACCTGCTGGACACGCCAAAATCACCTGATGGCTACGCCAGCACCACTCGGCAGACAAGCCAGAATCACCTGCAGGGTATGCCGGAACCACCTCTCAGACGTGCCAGAACCCCTTGTCGGACACTCCGGAATCACCTGTCAGGCATGCCGGAACCTCCTCTCGAACGTGCCAGAATGACGTGCCAGAGACACCGGATGCACCTGCCGAGCACGCCGGGACCTCCTCTTCGACTCGCCGGAACCACCAGCCAGAGACGCCCAAATCCCCTGCCAGGTAGGCCAGAATCACATGGCGGACTCTCTGGAATCTCCCGCCGGGAAGGTAGGAACCGCCTCTCAAACATACTGGAAGCACGTGCCGGACATGCCGGCACCACGTACTGGACAGACCAGAAACACCTGCCGGACCTGCCTGAACCACCTGCTGAGCACACCGGAACAACTTGCTCGACTCGCTGGAGCCACCTGCTGGACACCCCAAAATCACCAGCCAGCTATGCCAGAACCACTTGCCGTACACTCCGGAATCACCTGCTGGTTACACCAGAGCCACTTGGTGGACAATCCAGAATCACCTGCCGGACATGCCAGAACCACCTGTCACACATGCCGGAACCACGTGCCTGACACGCCGGAACCACCTCGCGGACAGACCGCAACCACCTACCAGACATGCCTGAACCACCTGCCGAGCATGCCGGAACCACCTGCCGGACACGCCAAAATCACCTGCGGGCTAGGCCAGAACCACTTGTAGGACTCTCCTGGAGCACCTGCCGGGCATGCGGGAACCACCTCTCAGACGTCCCAGAACCACGTGCGGCACATGACGGAACCCATTACCGGACAGAACGGAACCACCTGCTGGACACGCCAGAATCACCTGCCAAGAACACCGGAACCACCTGAACAGCTCGCCAGAAACACCTGCCGGACATGCCAAAATCACCTGCCGGCTACACCAGAACCTCTTGCCGGACACTCCGGAATCACCTGCCAGACATGATGCAACCAAATGTCAGACGTGCCAGAACCACGTGCCAGAGACACCGGATGCAACTGCCGAGCATGCCGGAACCTCCTGCTCAACTCGCTGTAACCACCTGCCGGGGACGCCAAAATCACCTGTCAGCTAGGCCAGAACCACGTGGCGGACTCTATGGACTCACCCGCCGGGCATGCCGGAACCAGCTCTCAGACGTGCCAGAAGCACGTGCCGGACACGCCGGAACCACCCACTAGAGAGACCGGAACCACCTGCCAGACCCGCCTGAACCAACTGCTGAGTACGCTGGAACAACCTGCTCTACTCGCTGGAGCCACCTGCTGGACACGCCAAAATCACCTGATGGCTACGCCAGCACCACTCGGCAGACAAGCCAGAATCACCTGCAGGGTATGCCGGAACCACCTCTCAGACGTGCCAGAACCCCTTGTCGGACACTCCGGAATCACCTGTCAGGCATGCCGGAACCTCCTCTCGAACGTGCCAGAATGACGTGCCAGAGACACCGGATGCACCTGCCGAGCACGCCGGGACCTCCTCTTCGACTCGCCGGAACCACCAGCCAGAGACGCCCAAATCCCCTGCCAGGTAGGCCAGAATCACATGGCGGACTCTCTGGAATCTCCCGCCGGGAAGGTAGGAACCGCCTCTCAAACATACTGGAAGCACGTGCCGGACATGCCGGCACCACGTACTGGACAGACCAGAAACACCTGCCGGACCTGCCTGAACCACCTGCTGAGCACACCGGAACAACTTGCTCGACTCGCTGGAGCCACCTGCTGGACACCCCAAAATCACCAGCCAGCTATGCCAGAACCACTTGCCGTACACTCCGGAATCACCTGCTGGTTACACCAGAGCCACTTGGTGGACAATCCAGAATCACCTGCCGGACATGCCAGAACCACCTGTCACACATGCCGGAACCACGTGCCTGACACGCCGGAACCACCTCGCGGACAGACCGCAACCACCTACCAGACATGCCTGAACCACCTGCCGAGCATGCCGGAACCACCTGCCGGACACGCCAAAATCACCTGCGGGCTAGGCCAGAACCACTTGTAGGACTCTCCTGGAGCACCTGCCGGGCATGCGGGAACCACCTCTCAGACGTCCCAGAACCACGTGCGGCACATGACGGAACCCATTACCGGACAGACCGGAACCACCTGCTGGACACGCCAGAATCACCTGCCAAGAACACCGGAACCACCTGAACAGCTCGCCAGAAACACCTGCCGGACATGCCAAAATCACCTGCCGGCTACACCAGAACCTCTTGCCGGACACTCCGGAATCACCTGCCAGACATGATGCAACCAAATGTCAGACGTGCCAGAACCACGTGCCAGAGACACCGGATGCAACTGCCGAGCATGCCGGAACCTCCTGCTCAACTCGCTGTAACCACCTGCCGGGGACGCCAAAATCACCTGTCAGCTAGGCCAGAACCACGTGGCGGACTCTATGGACTCACCCGCCGGGCATGCCGGAACCAGCTCTCAGACGTGCCAGAAGCACGTGCCGGACACGCCGGAAACACCCACTAGAGAGACCGGAACCACCTGCCAGACCCGCCTGAACCACCTGCTGAGTACGCTGGAACAACCTGCTCTACTCGCTGGAGCCACCTGCTGGACACGCCAAAATCACCTGATGGCTACGCCAGCACCACTCGGCAGACAAGCCAGAATCACCTGCAGGGTATGCCGGAACCACCTCTCAGACGTGCCAGAACCCCTTGTCGGACACTCCGGAATCACCTGTCAGGCATGCCGGAACCTCCTCTCGAACGTGCCAGAATGACGTGCCAGAGACACCGGATGCACCTGCCGAGCACGCCGGGACCTCCTGTTCGACTCGCCGGAACCACCAGCCAGAGACGCCCAAATCCCCTGCCAGGTAGGCCAGAATCACATGGCGGACTCTCTGGAATCTCCCGCCGGGAAGGTAGGAACCGCCTCTCAAACATACTGGAAGCACGTGCCGGACATGCCGGCACCACGTACTGGACAGACCAGAAACACCTGCCGGACCTGCCTGAACCACCTGCTGAGCACACCGGAACAACTTGCTCGACTCGCTGGAGCCACCTGCTGGACACCCCAAAATCACCAGCCAGCTATGCCAGAACCACTTGCCGTACACTCCGGAATCACCTGCTGGTTACACCAGAGCCACTTGGTGGACAATCCAGAATCACCTGCCGGACATGCCAGAACCACCTGTCACACATGCCGGAACCACGTGCCTGACACGCCGGAACCACCTCGCGGACAGACCGGAACCACCTACCAGACATGCCTGAACCACCTGCCGAGCATGCCGGAACCACCTGCCGGACACGCCAAAATCACCTGCGGGCTAGGCCAGAACCACTTCTAGGACTCTCCTGGAGCACCTGCCGGGCATGCGGGAACCACCTCTCAGACGTCCCAGAACCACGTGCGGCACATGACGGAACCCATTACCGGACAGACCGGAACCACCTGCTGGACACGCCAGAATCACCTGCCAAGAACACCGGAACCACCTGAACAGCTCGCCAGAAACACCTGCCGGACATGCCAAAATCACCTGCCGGCTACACCAGAACCTCTTGCCGGACACTCCGGAATCACCTGCCAGACATGATGCAACCAAATGTCAGACGTGCCAGAACCACGTGCCAGAGACACCGGATGCAACTGCCGAGCATGCCGGAACCTCCTGCTCAACTCGCTGTAACCACCTGCCGGGGACGCCAAAATCACCTGTCAGCTAGGCCAGAACCACGTGGCGGACTCTATGGACTCACCCGCCGGGCATGCCGGAACCAGCTCTCAGACGTGCCAGAAGCACGTGCCGGACACGCCGGAACCACCCACTAGAGAGACCGGAACCACCTGCCAGACCCGCCTGAACCACCTGCTGAGTACGCTGGAACAACCTGCTCTACTCGCTGGAGCCACCTGCTGGACACGCCAAAATCACCTGATGGCTACGCCAGCACCACTCGGCAGACAAGCCAGAATCACCTGCAGGGTATGCCGGAACCACCTCTCAGACGTGCCAGAACCCCTTGTCGGACACTCCGGAATCACCTGTCAGGCATGCCGGAACCTCCTCTCGAACGTGCCAGAATGACGTGCCAGAGACACCGGATGCACCTGCCGAGCACGCCGGGACCTCCTGTTCGACTCGCCGGAACCACCAGCCAGAGACGCCCAAATCCCCTGCCAGGTAGGCCAGAATCACATGGCGGACTCTCTGGAATCTCCCGCCGGGAAGGTAGGAACCGCCTCTCAAACATACTGGAAGCACGTGCCGGACATGCCGGCACCACGTACTGGACAGACCAGAAACACCTGCCGGACCTGCCTGAACCACCTGCTGAGCACACCGGAACAACTTGCTCGACTCGCTGGAGCCACCTGCTGGACACCCCAAAATCACCAGCCAGCTATGCCAGAACCACTTGCCGTACACTCCGGAATCACCTGCTGGTTACACCAGAGCCACTTGGTGGACAATCCAGAATCACCTGCCGGACATGCCAGAACCACCTGTCACACATGCCGGAACCACGTGCCTGACACGCCGGAACCACCTCGCGGACAGACCGCAACCACCTACCAGACATGCCTGAACCACCTGCCGAGCATGCCGGAACCACCTGCCGGACACGCCAAAATCACCTGCGGGCTAGGCCAGAACCACTTGTAGGACTCTCCTGGAGCACCTGCCGGGCATGCGGGAACCACCTCTCAGACGTCCCAGAACCACGTGCGGCACATGACGGAACCCATTACCGGACAGACCGGAACCACCTGCTGGACACGCCAGAATCACCTGCCAAGAACACCGGAACCACCTGAACAGCTCGCCAGAAACACCTGCCGGACATGCCAAAATCACCTGCCGGCTACACCAGAACCTCTTGCCGGACACTCCGGAATCACCTGCCAGACATGATGCAACCAAATGTCAGACGTGCCAGAACCACGTGCCAGAGACACCGGATGCAACTGCCGAGCATGCCGGAACCTCCTGCTCAACTCGCTGTAACCACCTGCCGGGGACGCCAAAATCACCTGTCAGCTAGGCCAGAACCACGTGGCGGACTCTATGGACTCACCCGCCGGGCATGCCGGAACCAGCTCTCAGACGTGCCAGAAGCACGTGCCGGACACGCCGGAACCACCCACTAGAGAGACCGGAACCACCTGCCAGACCCGCCTGAACCAACTGCTGAGTACGCTGGAACAACCTGCTCTACTCGCTGGAGCCACCTGCTGGACACGCCAAAATCACCTGATGGCTACGCCAGCACCACTCGGCAGACAAGCCAGAATCACCTGCAGGGTATGCCGGAACCACCTCTCAGACGTGCCAGAACCCCTTGTCGGACACTCCGGAATCACCTGTCAGGCATGCCGGAACCTCCTCTCGAACGTGCCAGAATGACGTGCCAGAGACACCGGATGCACCTGCCGAGCACGCCGGGACCTCCTCTTCGACTCGCCGGAACCACCAGCCAGAGACGCCCAAATCCCCTGCCAGGTAGGCCAGAATCACATGGCGGACTCTCTGGAATCTCCCGCCGGGAAGGTAGGAACCGCCTCTCAAACATACTGGAAGCACGTGCCGGACATGCCGGCACCACGTACTGGACAGACCAGAAACACCTGCCGGACCTGCCTGAACCACCTGCTGAGCACACCGGAACAACTTGCTCGACTCGCTGGAGCCACCTGCTGGACACCCCAAAATCACCAGCCAGCTATGCCAGAACCACTTGCCGTACACTCCGGAATCACCTGCTGGTTACACCAGAGCCACTTGGTGGACAATCCAGAATCACCTGCCGGACATGCCAGAACCACCTGTCACACATGCCGGAACCACGTGCCTGACACGCCGGAACCACCTCGCGGACAGACCGGAACCACCTACCAGACATGCCTGAACCACCTGCCGAGCATGCCGGAACCACCTGCCGGACACGCCAAAATCACCTGCGGGCTAGGCCAGAACCACTTGTAGGACTCTCCTGGAGCACCTGCCGGGCATGCGGGAACCACCTCTCAGACGTCCCAGAACCACGTGCGGCACATGACGGAACCCATTACCGGACAGACCGGAACCACCTGCTGGACACGCCAGAATCACCTGCCAAGAACACCGGAACCACCTGAACAGCTCGCCAGAAACACCTGCCGGACATGCCAAAATCACCTGCCGGCTACACCAGAACCTCTTGCCGGACACTCCGGAATCACCTGCCAGACATGATGCAACCAAATGTCAGACGTGCCAGAACCACGTGCCAGAGACACCGGATGCAACTGCCGAGCATGCCGGAACCTCCTGCTCAACTCGCTGTAACCACCTGCCGGGGACGCCAAAATCACCTGTCAGCTAGGCCAGAACCACGTGGCGGACTCTATGGACTCACCCGCCGGGCATGCCGGAACCAGCTCTCAGACGTGCCAGAAGCACGTGCCGGACACGCCGGAAACACCCACTAGAGAGACCGGAACCACCTGCCAGACCCGCCTGAACCACCTGCTGAGTACGCTGGAACAACCTGCTCTACTCGCTGGAGCCACCTGCTGGACACGCCAAAATCACCTGATGGCTACGCCAGCACCACTCGGCAGACAAGCCAGAATCACCTGCAGGGTATGCCGGAACCACCTCTCAGACGTGCCAGAACCCCTTGTCGGACACTCCGGAATCACCTGTCAGGCATGCCGGAACCTCCTCTCGAACGTGCCAGAATGACGTGCCAGAGACACCGGATGCACCTGCCGAGCACGCCGGGACCTCCTGTTCGACTCGCCGGAACCACCAGCCAGAGACGCCCAAATCCCCTGCCAGGTAGGCCAGAATCACATGGCGGACTCTCTGGAATCTCCCGCCGGGAAGGTAGGAACCGCCTCTCAAACATACTGGAAGCACGTGCCGGACATGCCGGCACCACGTACTGGACAGACCAGAAACACCTGCCGGACCTGCCTGAACCACCTGCTGAGCACACCGGAACAACTTGCTCGACTCGCTGGAGCCACCTGCTGGACACCCCAAAATCACCAGCCAGCTATGCCAGAACCACTTGCCGTACACTCCGGAATCACCTGCTGGTTACACCAGAGCCACTTGGTGGACAATCCAGAATCACCTGCCGGACATGCCAGAACCACCTGTCACACATGCCGGAACCACGTGCCTGACACGCCGGAACCATCTCGCGGACAGACCGGAACCACCTACCAGACATGCCTGAACCACCTGCCGAGCATGCCGGAACCACCTGCCGGACACGCCAAAATCACCTGCGGGCTAGGCCAGAACCACTTGTAGGACTCTCCTGGAGCACCTGCCGGGCATGCGGGAACCACCTCTCAGACGTCCCAGAACCACGTGCGGCACATGACGGAACCCATTACCGGACAGACCGGAACCACCTGCTGGACACGCCAGAATCACCTGCCAAGAACACCGGAACCACCTGAACAGCTCGCCAGAAACACCTGCCGGACATGCCAAAATCACCTGCCGGCTACACCAGAACCTCTTGCCGGACACTCCGGAATCACCTGCCAGACATGATGCAACCAAATGTCAGACGTGCCAGAACCACGTGCCAGAGACACCGGATGCAACTGCCGAGCATGCCGGAACCTCCTGCTCAACTCGCTGTAACCACCTGCCGGGGACGCCAAAATCACCTGTCAGCTAGGCCAGAACCACGTGGCGGACTCTATGGACTCACCCGCCGGGCATGCCGGAACCAGCTCTCAGACGTGCCAGAAGCACGTGCCGGACACGCCGGAACCACCCACTAGAGAGACCGGAACCACCTGCCAGACCCGCCTGAACCACCTGCTGAGTACGCTGGAACAACCTGCTCTACTCGCTGGAGCCACCTGCTGGACACGCCAAAATCACCTGATGGCTACGCCAGCACCACTCGGCAGACAAGCCAGAATCACCTGCAGGGTATGCCGGAACCACCTCTCAGACGTGCCAGAACCCCTTGTCGGACACTCCGGAATCACCTGTCAGGCATGCCGGAACCTCCTCTCGAACGTGCCAGAATGACGTGCCAGAGACACCGGATGCACCTGCCGAGCACGCCGGGACCTCCTCTTCGACTCGCCGGAACCACCAGCCAGAGACGCCCAAATCCCCTGCCAGGTAGGCCAGAATCACATGGCGGACTCTCTGGAATCTCCCGCCGGGAAGGTAGGAACCGCCTCTCAAACATACTGGAAGCACGTGCCGGACATGCCGGCACCACGTACTGGACAGACCAGAAACACCTGCCGGACCTGCCTGAACCACCTGCTGAGCACACCGGAACAACTTGCTCGACTCGCTGGAGCCACCTGCTGGACACCCCAAAATCACCAGCCAGCTATGCCAGAACCACTTGCCGTACACTCCGGAATCACCTGCTGGTTACACCAGAGCCACTTGGTGGACAATCCAGAATCACCTGCCGGACATGCCAGAACCACCTGTCACACATGCCGGAACCACGTGCCTGACACGCCGGAACCACCTCGCGGACAGACCGGAACCACCTACCAGACATGCCTGAACCACCTGCCGAGCATGCCGGAACCACCTGCCGGACACGCCAAAATCACCTGCGGGCTAGGCCAGAACCACTTGTAGGACTCTCCTGGAGCACCTGCCGGGCATGCGGGAACCACCTCTCAGACGTCCCAGAACCAGGTGCGGCACATGACGGAACCCATTACCGGACAGACCGGAACCACCTGCTGGACACGCCAGAATCACCTGCCAAGAACACCGGAACCACCTGAACAGCTCGCCAGAAACACCTGCCGGACATGCCAAAATCACCTGCCGGCTACACCAGAACCTCTTGCCGGACACTCCGGAATCACCTGCCAGACATGATGCAACCAAATGTCAGACGTGCCAGAACCACGTGCCAGAGACACCGGATGCAACTGCCGAGCATGCCGGAACCTCCTGCTCAACTCGCTGTAACCACCTGCCGGGGACGCCAAAATCACCTGTCAGCTAGGCCAGAACCACGTGGCGGACTCTATGGACTCACCCGCCGGGCATGCCGGAACCAGCTCTCAGACGTGCCAGAAGCACGTGCCGGACACGCCGGAACCACCCACTAGAGAGACCGGAACCACCTGCCAGACCCGCCTGAACCACCTGCTGAGTACGCTGGAACAACCTGCTCTACTCGCTGGAGCCACCTGCTGGACACGCCAAAATCACCTGATGGCTACGCCAGCACCACTCGGCAGACAAGCCAGAATCACCTGCAGGGTATGCCGGAACCACCTCTCAGACGTGCCAGAACCCCTTGTCGGACACTCCGGAATCACCTGTCAGGCATGCCGGAACCTCCTCTCGAACGTGCCAGAATGACGTGCCAGAGACACCGGATGCACCTGCCGAGCACGCCGGGACCTCCTCTTCGACTCGCCGGAACCACCAGCCAGAGACGCCCAAATCCCCTGCCAGGTAGGCCAGAATCACATGGCGGACTCTCTGGAATCTCCCGCCGGGAAGGTAGGAACCGCCTCTCAAACATACTGGAAGCACGTGCCGGACATGCCGGCACCACGTACTGGACAGACCAGAAACACCTGCCGGACCTGCCTGAACCACCTGCTGAGCACACCGGAACAACTTGCTCGACTCGCTGGAGCCACCTGCTGGACACCCCAAAATCACCAGCCAGCTATGCCAGAACCACTTGCCGTACACTCCGGAATCACCTGCTGGTTACACCAGAGCCACTTGGTGGACAATCCAGAATCACCTGCCGGACATGCCAGAACCACCTGTCACACATGCCGGAACCACGTGCCTGACACGCCGGAACCACCTCGCGGACAGACCGGAACCCCCTACCAGACATGCCTGAACCACCTGCCGAGCATGCCGGAACCACCTGCCGGACACGCCAAAATCACCTGCGGGCTAGGCCAGAACCACTTGTAGGACTCTCCTGGAGCACCTGCCGGGCATGCGGGAACCACCTCTCAGACGTCCCAGAACCACGTGCGGCACATGACGGAACCCATTACCGGACAGACCGGAACCACCTGCTGGACACGCCAGAATCACCTGCCAAGAACACCGGAACCACCTGAACAGCTCGCCAGAAACACCTGCCGGACATGCCAAAATCACCTGCCGGCTACACCAGAACCTCTTGCCGGACACTCCGGAATCACCTGCCAGACATGATGCAACCAAATGTCAGACGTGCCAGAACCACGTGCCAGAGACACCGGATGCAACTGCCGAGCATGCCGGAACCTCCTGCTCAACTCGCTGTAACCACCTGCCGGGGACGCCAAAATCACCTGTCAGCTAGGCCAGAACCACGTGGCGGACTCTATGGACTCACCCGCCGGGCATGCCGGAACCAGCTCTCAGACGTGCCAGAAGCACGTGCCGGACACGCCGGAACCACCCACTAGAGAGACCGGAACCACCTGCCAGACCCGCCTGAACCACCTGCTGAGTACGCTGGAACAACCTGCTCTACTCGCTGGAGCCACCTGCTGGACACGCCAAAATCACCTGATGGCTACGCCAGCACCACTCGGCAGACAAGCCAGAATCACCTGCAGGGTATGCCGGAACCACCTCTCAGACGTGCCAGAACCCCTTGTCGGACACTCCGGAATCACCTGTCAGGCATGCCGGAACCTCCTCTCGAACGTGCCAGAATGACGTGCCAGAGACACCGGATGCACCTGCCGAGCACGCCGGGACCTCCTCTTCGACTCGCCGGAACCACCAGCCAGAGACGCCCAAATCCCCTGCCAGGTAGGCCAGAATCACATGGCGGACTCTCTGGAATCTCCCGCCGGGAAGGTAGGAACCGCCTCTCAAACATACTGGAAGCACGTGCCGGACATGCCGGCACCACGTACTGGACAGACCAGAAACACCTGCCGGACCTGCCTGAACCACCTGCTGAGCACACCGGAACAACTTGCTCGACTCGCTGGAGCCACCTGCTGGACACCCCAAAATCACCAGCCAGCTATGCCAGAACCACTTGCCGTACACTCCGGAATCACCTGCTGGTTACACCAGAGCCACTTGGTGGACAATCCAGAATCACCTGCCGGACATGCCAGAACCACCTGTCACACATGCCGGAACCACGTGCCTGACACGCCGGAACCACCTCGCGGACAGACCGGAACCACCTACCAGACATGCCTGAACCACCTGCCGAGCATGCCGGAACCACCTGCCGGACACGCCAAAATCACCTGCGGGCTAGGCCAGAACCACTTGTAGGACTCTCCTGGAGCACCTGCCGGGCATGCGGGAACCACCTCTCAGACGTCCCAGAACCAGGTGCGGCACATGACGGAACCCATTACCGGACAGACCGGAACCACCTGCTGGACACGCCAGAATCACCTGCCAAGAACACCGGAACCACCTGAACAGCTCGCCAGAAACACCTGCCGGACATGCCAAAATCACCTGCCGGCTACACCAGAACCTCTTGCCGGACACTCCGGAATCACCTGCCAGACATGATGCAACCAAATGTCAGACGTGCCAGAACCACGTGCCAGAGACACCGGATGCAACTGCCGAGCATGCCGGAACCTCCTGCTCAACTCGCTGTAACCACCTGCCGGGGACGCCAAAATCACCTGTCAGCTAGGCCAGAACCACGTGGCGGACTCTATGGACTCACCCGCCGGGCATGCCGGAACCAGCTCTCAGACGTGCCAGAAGCACGTGCCGGACACGCCGGAACCACCCACTAGAGAGACCGGAACCACCTGCCAGACCCGCCTGAACCACCTGCTGAGTACGCTGGAACAACCTGCTCTACTCGCTGGAGCCACCTGCTGGACACGCCAAAATCACCTGATGGCTACGCCAGCACCACTCGGCAGACAAGCCAGAATCACCTGCAGGGTATGCCGGAACCACCTCTCAGACGTGCCAGAACCCCTTGTCGGACACTCCGGAATCACCTGTCAGGCATGCCGGAACCTCCTCTCGAACGTGCCAGAATGACGTGCCAGAGACACCGGATGCACCTGCCGAGCACGCCGGGACCTCCTCTTCGACTCGCCGGAACCACCAGCCAGAGACGCCCAAATCCCCTGCCAGGTAGGCCAGAATCACATGGCGGACTCTCTGGAATCTCCCGCCGGGAAGGTAGGAACCGCCTCTCAAACATACTGGAAGCACGTGCCGGACATGCCGGCACCACGTACTGGACAGACCAGAAACACCTGCCGGACCTGCCTGAACCACCTGCTGAGCACACCGGAACAACTTGCTCGACTCGCTGGAGCCACCTGCTGGACACCCCAAAATCACCAGCCAGCTATGCCAGAACCACTTGCCGTACACTCCGGAATCACCTGCTGGTTACACCAGAGCCACTTGGTGGACAATCCAGAATCACCTGCCGGACATGCCAGAACCACCTGTCACACATGCCGGAACCACGTGCCTGACACGCCGGAACCACCTCGCGGACAGACCGGAACCCCCTACCAGACATGCCTGAACCACCTGCCGAGCATGCCGGAACCACCTGCCGGACACGCCAAAATCACCTGCGGGCTAGGCCAGAACCACTTGTAGGACTCTCCTGGAGCACCTGCCGGGCATGCGGGAACCACCTCTCAGACGTCCCAGAACCACGTGCGGCACATGACGGAACCCA
The DNA here is from genome assembly GCF_041296235.1 of Equus asinus. Taxonomy (NCBI): domain Eukaryota; kingdom Metazoa; phylum Chordata; class Mammalia; order Perissodactyla; family Equidae; genus Equus; species Equus asinus. The sequence goes on from NW_027224750.1 coordinate 43,380, forward strand.
TTACCGGACAGACCGGAACCACCTGCTGGACACGCCAGAATCACCTGCCAAGAACACCGGAACCACCTGAACAGCTCGCCAGAAACACCTGCCGGACATGCCAAAATCACCTGCCGGCTACACCAGAACCTCTTGCCGGACACTCCGGAATCACCTGCCAGACATGATGCAACCAAATGTCAGACGTGCCAGAACCACGTGCCAGAGACACCGGATGCAACTGCCGAGCATGCCGGAACCTCCTGCTCAACTCGCTGTAACCACCTGCCGGGGACGCCAAAATCACCTGTCAGCTAGGCCAGAACCACGTGGCGGACTCTATGGACTCACCCGCCGGGCATGCCGGAACCAGCTCTCAGACGTGCCAGAAGCACGTGCCGGACACGCCGGAACCACCCACTAGAGAGACCGGAACCACCTGCCAGACCCGCCTGAACCACCTGCTGAGTACGCTGGAACAACCTGCTCTACTCGCTGGAGCCACCTGCTGGACACGCCAAAATCACCTGATGGCTACGCCAGCACCACTCGGCAGACAAGCCAGAATCACCTGCAGGGTATGCCGGAACCACCTCTCAGACGTGCCAGAACCCCTTGTCGGACACTCCGGAATCACCTGTCAGGCATGCCGGAACCTCCTCTCGAACGTGCCAGAATGACGTGCCAGAGACACCGGATGCACCTGCCGAGCACGCCGGGACCTCCTCTTCGACTCGCCGGAACCACCAGCCAGAGACGCCCAAATCCCCTGCCAGGTAGGCCAGAATCACATGGCGGACTCTCTGGAATCTCCCGCCGGGAAGGTAGGAACCGCCTCTCAAACATACTGGAAGCACGTGCCGGACATGCCGGCACCACGTACTGGACAGACCAGAAACACCTGCCGGACCTGCCTGAACCACCTGCTGAGCACACCGGAACAACTTGCTCGACTCGCTGGAGCCACCTGCTGGACACCCCAAAATCACCAGCCAGCTATGCCAGAACCACTTGCCGTACACTCCGGAATCACCTGCTGGTTACACCAGAGCCACTTGGTGGACAATCCAGAATCACCTGCCGGACATGCCAGAACCACCTGTCACACATGCCGGAACCACGTGCCTGACACGCCGGAACCACCTCGCGGACAGACCGGAACCACCTACCAGACATGCCTGAACCACCTGCCGAGCATGCCGGAACCACCTGCCGGACACGCCAAAATCACCTGCGGGCTAGGCCAGAACCACTTGTAGGACTCTCCTGGAGCACCTGCCGGGCATGCGGGAACCACCTCTCAGACGTCCCAGAACCACGTGCGGCACATGACGGAACCCATTACCGGACAGACCGGAACCACCTGCTGGACACGCCAGAATCACCTGCCAAGAACACCGGAACCACCTGAACAGCTCGCCAGAAACACCTGCCGGACATGCCAAAATCACCTGCCGGCTACACCAGAACCTCTTGCCGGACACTCCGGAATCACCTGCCAGACATGATGCAACCAAATGTCAGACGTGCCAGAACCACGTGCCAGAGACACCGGATGCAACTGCCGAGCATGCCGGAACCTCCTGCTCAACTCGCTGTAACCACCTGCCGGGGACGCCAAAATCACCTGTCAGCTAGGCCAGAACCACGTGGCGGACTCTATGGACTCACCCGCCGGGCATGCCGGAACCAGCTCTCAGACGTGCCAGAAGCACGTGCCGGACACGCCGGAACCACCCACTAGAGAGACCGGAACCACCTGCCAGACCCGCCTGAACCACCTGCTGAGTACGCTGGAACAACCTGCTCTACTCGCTGGAGCCACCTGCTGGACACGCCAAAATCACCTGATGGCTACGCCAGCACCACTCGGCAGACAAGCCAGAATCACCTGCAGGGTATGCCGGAACCACCTCTCAGACGTGCCAGAACCCCTTGTCGGACACTCCGGAATCACCTGTCAGGCATGCCGGAACCTCCTCTCGAACGTGCCAGAATGACGTGCCAGAGACACCGGATGCACCTGCCGAGCACGCCGGGACCTCCTCTTCGACTCGCCGGAACCACCAGCCAGAGACGCCCAAATCCCCTGCCAGGTAGGCCAGAATCACATGGCGGACTCTCTGGAATCTCCCGCCGGGAAGGTAGGAACCGCCTCTCAAACATACTGGAAGCACGTGCCGGACATGCCGGCACCACGTACTGGACAGACCAGAAACACCTGCCGGACCTGCCTGAACCACCTGCTGAGCACACCGGAACAACTTGCTCGACTCGCTGGAGCCACCTGCTGGACACCCCAAAATCACCAGCCAGCTATGCCAGAACCACTTGCCGTACACTCCGGAATCACCTGCTGGTTACACCAGAGCCACTTGGTGGACAATCCAGAATCACCTGCCGGACATGCCAGAACCACCTGTCACACATGCCGGAACCACGTGCCTGACACGCCGGAACCACCTCGCGGACAGACCGCAACCACCTACCAGACATGCCTGAACCACCTGCCGAGCATGCCGGAACCACCTGCCGGACACGCCAAAATCACCTGCGGGCTAGGCCAGAACCACTTGTAGGACTCTCCTGGAGCACCTGCCGGGCATGCGGGAACCACCTCTCAGACGTCCCAGAACCACGTGCGGCACATGACGGAACCCATTACCGGACAGACCGGAACCACCTGCTGGACACGCCAGAATCACCTGCCAAGAACACCGGAACCACCTGAACAGCTCGCCAGAAACACCTGCCGGACATGCCAAAATCACCTGCCGGCTACACCAGAACCTCTTGCCGGACACTCCGGAATCACCTGCCAGACATGATGCAACCAAATGTCAGACGTGCCAGAACCACGTGCCAGAGACACCGGATGCAACTGCCGAGCATGCCGGAACCTCCTGCTCAACTCGCTGTAACCACCTGCCGGGGACGCCAAAATCACCTGTCAGCTAGGCCAGAACCACGTGGCGGACTCTATGGACTCACCCGCCGGGCATGCCGGAACCAGCTCTCAGACGTGCCAGAAGCACGTGCCGGACACGCCGGAACCACCCACTAGAGAGACCGGAACCACCTGCCAGACCCGCCTGAACCACCTGCTGAGTACGCTGGAACAACCTGCTCTACTCGCTGGAGCCACCTGCTGGACACGCCAAAATCACCTGATGGCTACGCCAGCACCACTCGGCAGACAAGCCAGAATCACCTGCAGGGTATGCCGGAACCACCTCTCAGACGTGCCAGAACCCCTTGTCGGACACTCCGGAATCACCTGTCAGGCATGCCGGAACCTCCTCTCGAACGTGCCAGAATGACGTGCCAGAGACACCGGATGCACCTGCCGAGCACGCCGGGACCTCCTCTTCGACTCGCCGGAACCACCAGCCAGAGACGCCCAAATCCCCTGCCAGGTAGGCCAGAATCACATGGCGGACTCTCTGGAATCTCCCGCCGGGAAGGTAGGAACCGCCTCTCAAACATACTGGAAGCACGTGCCGGACATGCCGGCACCACGTACTGGACAGACCAGAAACACCTGCCGGACCTGCCTGAACCACCTGCTGAGCACACCGGAACAACTTGCTCGACTCGCTGGAGCCACCTGCTGGACACCCCAAAATCACCAGCCAGCTATGCCAGAACCACTTGCCGTACACTCCGGAATCACCTGCTGGTTACACCAGAGCCACTTGGTGGACAATCCAGAATCACCTGCCGGACATGCCAGAACCACCTGTCACACATGCCGGAACCACGTGCCTGACACGCCGGAACCACCTCGCGGACAGACCGGAACCACCTACCAGACATGCCTGAACCACCTGCCGAGCATGCCGGAACCACCTGCCGGACACGCCAAAATCACCTGCGGGCTAGGCCAGAACCACTTGTAGGACTCTCCTGGAGCACCTGCCGGGCATGCGGGAACCACCTCTCAGACGTCCCAGAACCACGTGCGGCACATGACGGAACCCATTACCGGACAGACCGGAACCACCTGCTGGACACGCCAGAATCACCTGCCAAGAACACCGGAACCACCTGAACAGCTCGCCAGAAACACCTGCCGGACATGCCAAAATCACCTGCCGGCTACACCAGAACCTCTTGCCGGACACTCCGGAATCACCTGCCAGACATGATGCAACCAAATGTCAGACGTGCCAGAACCACGTGCCAGAGACACCGGATGCAACTGCCGAGCATGCCGGAACCTCCTGCTCAACTCGCTGTAACCACCTGCCGGGGACGCCAAAATCACCTGTCAGCTAGGCCAGAACCACGTGGCGGACTCTATGGACTCACCCGCCGGGCATGCCGGAACCAGCTCTCAGACGTGCCAGAAGCACGTGCCGGACACGCCGGAACCACCCACTAGAGAGACCGGAACCACCTGCCAGACCCGCCTGAACCACCTGCTGAGTACGCTGGAACAACCTGCTCTACTCGCTGGAGCCACCTGCTGGACACGCCAAAATCACCTGATGGCTACGCCAGCACCACTCGGCAGACAAGCCAGAATCACCTGCAGGGTATGCCGGAACCACCTCTCAGACGTGCCAGAACCCCTTGTCGGACACTCCGGAATCACCTGTCAGGCATGCCGGAACCTCCTCTCGAACGTGCCAGAATGACGTGCCAGAGACACCGGATGCACCTGCCGAGCACGCCGGGACCTCCTCTTCGACTCGCCGGAACCACCAGCCAGAGACGCCCAAATCCCCTGCCAGGTAGGCCAGAATCACATGGCGGACTCTCTGGAATCTCCCGCCGGGAAGGTAGGAACCGCCTCTCAAACATACTGGAAGCACGTGCCGGACATGCCGGCACCACGTACTGGACAGACCAGAAACACCTGCCGGACCTGCCTGAACCACCTGCTGAGCACACCGGAACAACTTGCTCGACTCGCTGGAGCCACCTGCTGGACACCCCAAAATCACCAGCCAGCTATGCCAGAACCACTTGCCGTACACTCCGGAATCACCTGCTGGTTACACCAGAGCCACTTGGTGGACAATCCAGAATCACCTGCCGGACATGCCAGAACCACCTGTCACACATGCCGGAACCACGTGCCTGACACGCCGGAACCACCTCGTGGACAGACCGGAACCACCTACCAGACATGCCTGAACCACCTGCCGAGCATGCCGGAACCACCTGCCGGACACGCCAAAATCACCTGCGGGCTAGGCCAGAACCACTTGTAGGACTCTCCTGGAGCACCTGCCGGGCATGCGGGAACCACCTCTCAGACGTCCCAGAACCACGTGCGGCACATGACGGAACCCATTACCGGACAGACCGGAACCACCTGCTGGACACGCCAGAATCACCTGCCAAGAACACCGGAACCACCTGAACAGCTCGCCAGAAACACCTGCCGGACATGCCAAAATCACCTGCCGGCTACACCAGAACCTCTTGCCGGACACTCCGGAATCACCTGCCAGACATGATGCAACCAAATGTCAGACGTGCCAGAACCACGTGCCAGAGACACCGGATGCAACTGCCGAGCATGCCGGAACCTCCTGCTCAACTCGCTGTAACCACCTGCCGGGGACGCCAAAATCACCTGTCAGCTAGGCCAGAACCACGTGGCGGACTCTATGGACTCACCCGCCGGGCATGCCGGAACCAGCTCTCAGACGTGCCAGAAGCACGTGCCGGACACGCCGGAACCACCCACTAGAGAGACCGGAACCACCTGCCAGACCCGCCTGAACCACCTGCTGAGTACGCTGGAACAACCTGCTCTACTCGCTGGAGCCACCTGCTGGACACGCCAAAATCACCTGATGGCTACGCCAGCACCACTCGGCAGACAAGCCAGAATCACCTGCAGGGTATGCCGGAACCACCTCTCAGACGTGCCAGAACCCCTTGTCGGACACTCCGGAATCACCTGTCAGGCATGCCGGAACCTCCTCTCGAACGTGCCAGAATGACGTGCCAGAGACACCGGATGCACCTGCCGAGCACGCCGGGACCTCCTCTTCGACTCGCCGGAACCACCAGCCAGAGACGCCCAAATCCCCTGCCAGGTAGGCCAGAATCACATGGCGGACTCTCTGGAATCTCCCGCCGGGAAGGTAGGAACCGCCTCTCAAACATACTGGAAGCACGTGCCGGACATGCCGGCACCACGTACTGGACAGACCAGAAACACCTGCCGGACCTGCCTGAACCACCTGCTGAGCACACCGGAACAACTTGCTCGACTCGCTGGAGCCACCTGCTGGACACCCCAAAATCACCAGCCAGCTATGCCAGAACCACTTGCCGTACACTCCGGAATCACCTGCTGGTTACACCAGAGCCACTTGGTGGACAATCCAGAATCACCTGCCGGACATGCCAGAACCACCTGTCACACATGCCGGAACCACGTGCCTGACACGCCGGAACCACCTCGCGGACAGACCGGAACCACCTACCAGACATGCCTGAACCACCTGCCGAGCATGCCGGAACCACCTGCCGGACACGCCAAAATCACCTGCGGGCTAGGCCAGAACCACTTGTAGGACTCTCCTGGAGCACCTGCCGGGCATGCGGGAACCACCTCTCAGACGTCCCAGAACCACGTGCGGCACATGACGGAACCCATTACCGGACAGACCGGAACCACCTGCTGGACACGCCAGAATCACCTGCCAAGAACACCGGAACCACCTGAACAGCTCGCCAGAAACACCTGCCGGACATGCCAAAATCACCTGCCGGCTACACCAGAACCTCTTGCCGGACACTCCGGAATCACCTGCCAGACATGATGCAACCAAATGTCAGACGTGCCAGAACCACGTGCCAGAGACACCGGATGCAACTGCCGAGCATGCCGGAACCTCCTGCTCAACTCGCTGTAACCACCTGCCGGGGACGCCAAAATCACCTGTCAGCTAGGCCAGAACCACGTGGCGGACTCTATGGACTCACCCGCCGGGCATGCCGGAACCAGCTCTCAGACGTGCCAGAAGCACGTGCCGGACACGCCGGAACCACCCACTAGAGAGACCGGAACCACCTGCCAGACCCGCCTGAACCACCTGCTGAGTACGCTGGAACAACCTGCTCTACTCGCTGGAGCCACCTGCTGGACACGCCAAAATCACCTGATGGCTACGCCAGCACCACTCGGCAGACAAGCCAGAATCACCTGCAGGGTATGCCGGAACCACCTCTCAGACGTGCCAGAACCCCTTGTCGGACACTCCGGAATCACCTGTCAGGCATGCCGGAACCTCCTCTCGAACGTGCCAGAATGACGTGCCAGAGACACCGGATGCACCTGCCGAGCACGCCGGGACCTCCTCTTCGACTCGCCGGAACCACCAGCCAGAGACGCCCAAATCCCCTGCCAGGTAGGCCAGAATCACATGGCGGACTCTCTGGAATCTCCCGCCGGGAAGGTAGGAACCGCCTCTCAAACATACTGGAAGCACGTGCCGGACATGCCGGCACCACGTACTGGACAGACCAGAAACACCTGCCGGACCTGCCTGAACCACCTGCTGAGCACACCGGAACAACTTGCTCGACTCGCTGGAGCCACCTGCTGGACACCCCAAAATCACCAGCCAGCTATGCCAGAACCACTTGCCGTACACTCCGGAATCACCTGCTGGTTACACCAGAGCCACTTGGTGGACAATCCAGAATCACCTGCCGGACATGCCAGAACCACCTGTCACACATGCCGGAACCACGTGCCTGACACGCCGGAACCACCTCGCGGACAGACCGGAACCACCTACCAGACATGCCTGAACCACCTGCCGAGCATGCCGGAACCACCTGCCGGACACGCCAAAATCACCTGCGGGCTAGGCCAGAACCACTTGTAGGACTCTCCTGGAGCACCTGCCGGGCATGCGGGAACCACCTCTCAGACGTCCCAGAACCACGTGCGGCACATGACGGAACCCATTACCGGACAGACCGGAACCACCTGCTGGACACGCCAGAATCACCTGCCAAGAACACCGGAACCACCTGAACAGCTCGCCAGAAACACCTGCCGGACATGCCAAAATCACCTGCCGGCTACACCAGAACCTCTTGCCGGACACTCCGGAATCACCTGCCAGACATGATGCAACCAAATGTCAGACGTGCCAGAACCACGTGCCAGAGACACCGGATGCAACTGCCGAGCATGCCGGAACCTCCTGCTCAACTCGCTGTAACCACCTGCCGGGGACGCCAAAATCACCTGTCAGCTAGGCCAGAACCACGTGGCGGACTCTATGGACTCACCCGCCGGGCATGCCGGAACCAGCTCTCAGACGTGCCAGAAGCACGTGCCGGACACGCCGGAACCACCCACTAGAGAGACCGGAACCACCTGCCAGACCCGCCTGAACCACCTGCTGAGTACGCTGGAACAACCTGCTCTACTCGCTGGAGCCACCTGCTGGACACGCCAAAATCACCTGATGGCTACGCCAGCACCACTCGGCAGACAAGCCAGAATCACCTGCAGGGTATGCCGGAACCACCTCTCAGACGTGCCAGAACCCCTTGTCGGACACTCCGGAATCACCTGTCAGGCATGCCGGAACCTCCTCTCGAACGTGCCAGAATGACGTGCCAGAGACACCGGATGCACCTGCCGAGCACGCCGGGACCTCCTCTTCGACTCGCCGGAACCACCAGCCAGAGACGCCCAAATCCCCTGCCAGGTAGGCCAGAATCACATGGCGGACTCTCTGGAATCTCCCGCCGGGAAGGTAGGAACCGCCTCTCAAACATACTGGAAGCACGTGCCGGACATGCCGGCACCACGTACTGGACAGACCAGAAACACCTGCCGGACCTGCCTGAACCACCTGCTGAGCACACCGGAACAACTTGCTCGACTCGCTGGAGCCACCTGCTGGACACCCCAAAATCACCAGCCAGCTATGCCAGAACCACTTGCCGTACACTCCGGAATCACCTGCTGGTTACACCAGAGCCACTTGGTGGACAATCCAGAATCACCTGCCGGACATGCCAGAACCACCTGTCACACATGCCGGAACCACGTGCCTGACACGCCGGAACCACCTCGCGGACAGACCGGAACCACCTACCAGACATGCCTGAACCACCTGCCGAGCATGCCGGAACCACCTGCCGGACACGCCAAAATCACCTGCGGGCTAGGCCAGAACCACTTGTAGGACTCTCCTGGAGCACCTGCCGGGCATGCGGGAACCACCTCTCAGACGTCCCAGAACCACGTGCGGCACATGACGGAACCCATTACCGGACAGACCGGAACCACCTGCTGGACACGCCAGAATCAGCTGCCAAGAACACCGGAACCACCTGAACAGCTCGCCAGAAACACCTGCCGGACATGCCAAAATCACCTGCCGGCTACACCAGAACCTCTTGCCGCACACTCCGGAATCACCTGCCAGACATGATGCAACCAAATGTCAGACGTGCCAGAACCACGTGCCAGAGACACCGGATGCAACTGCCGAGCATGCCGGAACCTCCTGCTCAACTCGCTGTAACCACCTGCCGGGGACGCCAAAATCACCTGTCAGCTAGGCCAGAACCACGTGGCGGACTCTATGGAATCACCCGCCGGGCATGCCGGAACCAGCTCTCAGACGTGCCAGAAGCACGTGCCGGACACGCCGGAACCACCCACTAGAGAGACCGGAACCACCTGCCAGACCCGCCTGAACCACCTGCTGAGTACGCTGGAACAACCTGCTCTACTCGCTGGAGCCACCTGCTGGACACGCCAAAATCACCTGATGGCTACGCCAGCACCACTCGGCAGACAAGCCAGAATCACCTGCAGGGTATGCCGGAACCACCTCTCAGACGTGCCAGAACCCCTTGTCGGACACTCCGGATTCACCTGTCAGGCATGCCGGAACCTCCTCTCGAACGTGCCAGAATGACGTGCCAGAGACACCGGATGCACCTGCCGAGCACGCCGGAACCTCCTCTTCGACTCGCCGGAACCACCAGCCAGAGACGCCCAAATCCCCTGCCAGGTAGGCCAGAATCACATGGCGGCCTCTCTGGAATCTCCCGCCGGGAAGGTAGGAACCGCCTCTCAAACATACTGGAAGCACGTGCCGGACATGCCGGCACCACGTACTGGACAGACCAGAAACACCTGCCGGACCTGCCTGAACCACCTGCTGAGCACACCGGAACAACTTGCTCGACTCGCTGGAGCCACCTGCTGGACACCCCAAAATCACCAGCCAGCTATGCCAGAACCACTTGCCGTACACTCCGGAATCACCTGCTGGTTACACCAGAGCCACTTGGTGGACAATCCAGAATCACCTGCCGGACATGCCAGAACCACCTGTCACACATGCCGGAACCACGTGCCTGACACGCCGGAACCACCTCGCGGACAGACCGGAACCACCTACCAGACATGCCTGAACCACCTGCCGAGCATGCCGGAACCACCTGCCGGACACGCCAAAATCACCTGCGGGCTAGGCCAGAACCACTTGTAGGACTCTCCTGGAGCACCTGCCGGGCATGCGGGAACCACCTCTCAGACGTCCCAGAACCACGTGCGGCACATGACGGAACCCATTACCGGACAGACCGGAACCACCTGCTGGACACGCCAGAATCACCTGCCAAGAACACCGGAACCACCTGAACAGCTCGCCAGAAACACCTGCCGGACATGCCAAAATCACCTGCCGGCTACACCAGAACCTCTTGCCGGACACTCCGGAATCACCTGCCAGACATGATGCAACCAAATGTCAGACGTGCCAGAACCACGTGCCAGAGACACCGGATGCAACTGCCGAGCATGCCGGAACCTCCTGCTCAACTCGCTGTAACCACCTGCCGGGGACGCCAAAATCACCTGTCAGCTAGGCCAGAACCACGTGGCGGACTCTATGGACTCACCCGCCGGGCATGCCGGAACCAGCTCTCAGACGTGCCAGAAGCACGTGCCGGACACGCCGGAACCACCCACTAGAGAGACCGGAACCACCTGCCAGACCCGCCTGAACCACCTGCTGAGTACGCTGGAACAACCTGCTCTACTCGCTGGAGCCACCTGCTGGACACGCCAAAATCACCTGATGGCTACGCCAGCACCACTCGGCAGACAAGCCAGAATCACCTGCAGGGTATGCCGGAACCACCTCTCAGACGTGCCAGAACCCCTTGTCGGACACTCCGGAATCACCTGTCAGGCATGCCGGAACCTCCTCTCGAACGTGCCAGAATGACGTGCCAGAGACACCGGATGCACCTGCCGAGCACGCCGGAACCTCCTCTTCGACTCGCCGGAACCACCAGCCAGAGACGCCCAAATCCCCTGCCAGGTAGGCCAGAATCACATGGCGGACTCTCTGGAATCTCCCGCCGGGAAGGTAGGAACCGCCTCTCAAACATACTGGAAGCACGTGCCGGACATGCCGGCACCACGTACTGGACAGACCAGAAACACCTGCCGGACCTGCCTGAACCACCTGCTGAGCACACCGGAACAACTTGCTCGACTCGCTGGAGCCACCTGCTGGACACCCCAAAATCACCAGCCAGCTATGCCAGAACCACTTGCCGTACACTCCGGAATCACCTGCTGGTTACACCAGAGCCACTTGGTGGACAATCCAGAATCACCTGCCGGACATGCCAGAACCACCTGTCACACATGCCGGAACCACGTGCCTGACACGCCGGAACCACCTCGCGGACAGACCGGAACCACCTACCAGACATGCCTGAACCACCTGCCGAGCATGCCGGAACCACCTGCCGGACACGCCAAAATCACCTGCGGGCTAGGCCAGAACCACTTGTAGGACTCTCCTGGAGCACCTGCCGGGCATGCGGGAACCACCTCTCAGACGTCCCAGAACCACGTGCGGCACATGACGGAACCCATTACCGGACAGACCGGAACCACCTGCTGGACACGCCAGAATCAGCTGCCAAGAACACCGGAACCACCTGAACAGCTCGCCAGAAACACCTGCCGGACATGCCAAAATCACCTGCCGGCTACACCAGAACCTCTTGCCGGACACTCCGGAATCACC
>NW_027224751.1:0-22500 GCF_041296235.1 Equus asinus
AATCTTTAAGCAAAAGAAACACACAAGGGCGTGGGGAGCTGGGGAAAAAGCAACCCTGAAATATCTACCCTCTGAAACTGAGGAAGATGGGCAAGAGAGGCTGCTTCAGGTGGCAATCTTTAAGCAAAAGAAACACACAAGGCGTGGGGAGCTGGGGAAAAGGCAACACTGAGAAATCCACCCTCTTGAAACGGACGAAGATGGGCAACAGAGGCTAGCTCAGGTGGCAATCGTTAAGCAAAAGAAACACACAAGGGCGTGGAGGCCTGGGGAAAAAGCAACACGGAGAAATCCACCCTCTGAAACTGAGGGACATGGGCAAAAGAAGCTAGCTCAGGTTGCAACCTTTAAGCAGAAAAAAAACACAAGGGCGTGCAGACCTGGCAAAAAAGCCACAGTGAGAAATCTACCCTCTGAAACCGACGAAGATGGACAACAGAGGCTAGCTCAGGTGGCAATTTTTAAGGAAAAATAAAAGGAAGTGCGTGGAGACCTGGGGAAAAAGCAACACGGAGAAATCTACCCTCTAGAACTGAGAAAGAAGCGCAACAGAGGCTAGCTCAGGTGGCAATCTTTAAGCAAAAAAAATAAGATAAAAAAATACAATGGCGAGGAGACCCGGTGAAAAAGCAACCCTGAAAAAGGTACCCTCTGAAACTGAGGAAGCAGGGCAACAGTGCCTAGCTCAGGTGACAATCTTTAAGCAAAAGAAACACACAAGGGCGTGGGGAGCTGGCGAAAAGGCAACACTGAGAAATCCACCCTCTGAAACGGACGAAGATGGGCAACAGAGGCTAGCTCAGGTGGCAATCTTTAAGCAAAAGAAACACACAAGGGCGTGGAGACCTGGGAAAAAGCAACACGGAGAAATCCACCCTCTGAAACTGAGGAAGATGGGCAAGAGAGGCTACCTCAGGTGGCAATCCTTAAGCAAAAACAAAGCACAAAGGCGTGGAGCCCTGGGGACAAAGCAACCCTGAAATATCTACCCTCTGAAACTGAGGAACATGGGCAAGAGAGGCTAGCTCAGGTGGCAATCGTTAAGCAAAAACAAAACACAAAGGCGTGGAGACCTGGGGAAAAAGCAACCCTGAAATATCTACCCTCTGAAACTGAGGAAGATGGGCAAGAGAGGCTGGCTTCAGGTGGCAATCTTTAAGCAAAAGAAACACACAAGGGCGTGGAGGCCTGGGGAAAAAGCAACACGGAGAAATCCACCCTCTGAAACTGAGGGACATGGGCAAAAGAAGCTAGCTCAGGTTGCAACCTTTAAGCAGAAAAAAAACACAAGGGCGTGCAGACCTGGCAAAAAAGCAACAGTGAGAAATCTACCCTCTGAAACCGACGAAGATGGACAACAGAGGCTAGCTCAGGTGGCAATTTTTAAGGAAAAATAAAAGGAAGTGCGTGGAGACCTGGGGAAAAAGCAACACGGAGAAATCTACCCTCTAGAACTGAGAAAGAAGCGCAACAGAGGCTAGCTCAGGTGGCAATCTTTAAGCAAAAAAAATAAGATAAAAAAATACAATGGCGAGGAGACCCGGTGAAAAAGCAACCCTGAAAAAGGTACCCTCTGAAACTGAGGAAGCAGGGCAACAGTGCCTAGCTCAGGTGACAATCTTTAAGCAAAAGAAACACACAAGGGCGTGGGGAGCTGGCGAAAAGGCAACACTGAGAAATCCACCCTCTGAAACGGACGAAGATGGGCAACAGAGGCTAGCTCAGGTGGCAATCTTTAAGCAAAAGAAACACACAAGGGCGTGGAGACCTGGGGAAAAAGCAACACGGAGAAATCCACCCTCTGAAACTGAGGAAGATGGGCAAGAGAGGCTACCTCAGGTGGCAATCCTTAAGCAAAAACAAAGCACAAAGGCGTGGAGCCCTGGGGACAAAGCAACCCTGAAATATCTACCCTCTGAAACTGAGGAACATGGGCAAGAGAGGCTAGCTCAGGTGGCAATCGTTAAGCAAAAACAAAACACAAAGGCGTGGAGACCTGGGGAAAAAGCAACCCTGAAATATCTACCCTCTGAAACTGAGGAAGATGGGCAAGAGAGGCTGGCTTCAGGTGGCAATCTTTAAGCAAAAGAAACACACAAGGGCGTGGGGAGCTGGGGAAAAGGCAACACTGAGAAATCCACCCTCTGAAAGGGACGAAGATGGGCTACAGAGGCTACCTCAGGTGGCAATCGTTAAGCAAAAGAAACACACAAGGGCGTGGAGGCCTGGGGAAAAAGCAACACGGAGAAATCCACCCTCTGAAACTGAGGAACATGGGCAAAAGAAGCTAGCTCAGGTTGCAACCTTTAAGCAGAAGAAAAACACAAGGGCGTGCAGACCTGGCAAAAAAGCAACAGTGAGAAATCTACCCTCTGAAACCGACGAAGATGGACAACAGAGGCTAGCTCAGGTGGCAATTTTTAAGGAAAAATAAAAGGAAGTGCGTGGAGACCTGGGGAAAAAGCAACACGGAGAAATCTACCCTCTAGAACTGAGAAAGAAGCGCAACAGAGGCTAGCTCAGGTGGCAATCTTTAAGCAAAAAAAATAAAATAAAAAAATACAATGGCGAGGAGACCCGGTCAAAAAGCAACCCTGAAAAAGGTACCCTCTGAAACTGAGGAAGCAGGGCAACAGTGCCTAGCTCAGGTGACAATCTTTAAGCAAAAGAAACACACAAGGGCGTGGGGAGCTGGCGAAAAGGCAACACTGAGAAATCCAGCCTCTGAAACGGACGAAGATGGGCAACAGAGGCTAGCTCAGGTGGCAATCTTTAAGCAAAAGAAACACACAAGGGCGTGGAGACCTGGGGAAAAAGCAACACGGAGAAATCCACCCTCTGAAACTGAGGAAGATGGGCAAGAGAGGCTACCTCAGGTGGCAATCCTTAAGCAAAAACAAAGCACAAAGGCGTGGAGCCCTGGGACAAAGCAACCCTGAAATATCTACCCTCTGAAACTGAGGAACATGGGCAAGAGAGGCTAGCTCAGGTGGCAATCGTTAAGCAAAAACAAAACACAAAGGCGTGGGGACCTGGGGAAAAAGCAACCCTGAAATATCTACCCTCTGAAACTGAGGAAGATGGGCAAGAGAGGCTGGCTTCAGGTGGCAATCTTTAAGCAAAAGAAACACACAAGGGCGTGGGGAGCTGGGGAAAAGGCAACACTGAGAAATCCACCCTCTGAAAGGGACGAAGATGGGCTACAGAGGCTACCTCAGGTGGCAATCGTTAAGCAAAAGAAACACACAAGGGCGTGGAGGCCTGGGGAAAAAGCAACACGGAGAAATCCACCCTCTGAAACTGAGGAACATGGGCAAAAGAAGCTAGCTCAGGTTGCAACCTTTAAGCAGAAAAAAAACACAAGGGCGTGCAGACCTGGCAAAAAAGCAACAGTGAGAAATCTACCCTCTGAAACCGACGAAGATGGACAACAGAGGCTAGCTCAGGTGGCAATTTTTAAGGAAAAATAAAAGGAAGTGCGTGGAGACCTGGGGAAAAAGCAACACGGAGAAATCTACCCTCTAGAACTGAGAAAGAAGCGCAACAGAGGCTAGCTCAGGTGGCAATCTTTAAGCAAAAAAAATAAAATAAAAAAAAACAATGGCGAGGAGACCCGGTCAAAAAGCAACCCTGAAAAAGGTACCCTCTGAAACTGAGGAAGCAGGGCAACAGTGCCTAGCTCAGGTGACAATCTTTAAGCAAAAGAAACACACAAGGGCGTGGGGAGCTGGCGAAAAGGCAACACTGAGAAATCCAGCCTCTGAAACGGACGAAGATGGGCAACAGAGGCTAGCTCAGGTGGCAATCTTTAAGCAAAAAAAATAAGATAAAAAAATACAATGGCGAGGAGACCCGGTCAAAAAGCAACCCTGAAAAAGGTACCCTCTGAAACTGAGGAAGCA
Organism: Equus asinus; assembly: GCF_041296235.1. NCBI lineage: Eukaryota > Metazoa > Chordata > Mammalia > Perissodactyla > Equidae > Equus > Equus asinus. The sequence goes on from NW_027224751.1 coordinate 3,903, forward strand.
GGGCAACAGTGCCTAGCTCAGGTGACAATCTTTAAGCAAAAGAAACACACAAGGGCGTGGGGAGCTGGCGAAAAGGCAACACTGAGAAATCCAGCCTCTGAAACGGACGAAGATGGGCAACAGAGGCTAGCTCAGGTGGCAATCTTTAAGCAAAAGAAACACACAAGGGCGTGGAGACCTGGGGAAAAAGCAACACGGAGAAATCCACCCTCTGAAACTGAGGAAGATGGGCAAGAGAGGCTACCTCAGGTGGCAATCCTTAAGCAAAAACAAAGCACAAAGGCGTGGAGCCCTGGGGACAAAGCAACTCTGAAATATCTACCCTCTGAAACTGAGGAACATGGCCAAGAGAGGCTAGCTCAGGTGGCAATCGTTAAGCAAAAACAAAACACAAAGGCGTGGAGACCTGGGGAAAAAGCAACCCTGAAATATCTACCCTCTGAAACTGAGGAAGATGGGCAAGAGAGGCTGGCTTCAGGTGGCAATCTTTAAGCAAAAGAAACACACAAGGGCGTGGGGAGCTGGGGAAAAGGCAACACTGAGAAATCCACCCTCTGAAACGGACGAAGATGGGCAACAGAGGCTACCTCAGGTGGCAATCGTTAAGCAAAAGAAACACACAAGGGCGTGGAGGCCTGGGGAAAAAGCAACACGGAGAAATCCACCCTCTGAAACTGAGGAACATGGGCAAAAGAAGCTAGCTCAGGTTGCAACCTTTAAGCAGAAGAAAAACACAAGGGCGTGCAGACCTGGCAAAAAAGCAACAGTGAGAAATCTACCCTCTGAAACCGACGAAGATGGACAACAGAGGCTAGCTCAGGTGGCAATTTTTAAGGAAAAATAAAAGGAAGTGCGTGGAGACCTGGGGAAAAAGCAACACGGAGAAATCTACCCTCTAGAACTGAGAAAGAAGCGCAACAGAGGCTAGCTCAGGTGGCAATCTTTAAGCAAAAAAAATAAGATAAAAAAATACAATGGCGAGGAGACCCGGTGAAAAAGCAACCCTGAAAAAGGTACCCTCTGAAACTGAGGAAGCAGGGCAACAGTGCCTAGCTCAGGTGACAATCTTTAAGCAAAAGAAACACACAAGGGCGTGGGGAGCTGGCGAAAAGGCAACACTGAGAAATCCACCCTCTGAAACGGACGAAGATGGGCAACAGAGGCTAGCTCAGGTGGCAATCTTTAAGCAAAAGAAACACACAAGGGCGTGGAGACCTGGGGAAAAAGCAACACGGAGAAATCCACCCTCTGAAACTGAGGAAGATGGGCAAGAGAGGCTACCTCAGGTGGCAATCCTTAAGCAAAAACAAAGCACAAAGGCGTGGAGCCCTGGGGACAAAGCAACTCTGAAATATCTACCCTCTGAAACTGAGGAACATGGCCAAGAGAGGCTAGCTCAGGTGGCAATCGTTAAGCAAAAACAAAACACAAAGGCGTGGAGACCTGGGGAAAAAGCAACCCTGAAATATCTACCCTCTGAAACTGAGGAAGATGGGCAAGAGAGGCTGGCTTCAGGTGGCAATCTTTAAGCAAAAGAAACACACAAGGGCGTGGGGAGCTGGGGAAAAGGCAACACTGAGAAATCCACCCTCTGAAAGGGACGAAGATGGGCTACAGAGGCTACCTCAGGTGGCAATCGTTAAGCAAAAGAAACACACAAGGGCGTGGAGGCCTGGGGAAAAAGCAACACGGAGAAATCCACCCTCTGAAACTGAGGAACATGGGCAAAAGAAGCTAGCTCAGGTTGCAACCTTTAAGCAGAAGAAAAACACAAGGGCGTGCAGACCTGGCAAAAAAGCAACAGTGAGAAATCTACCCTCTGAAACCGACGAAGATGGACAACAGAGGCTAGCTCAGGTGGCAATTTTTAAGGAAAAATAAAAGGAAGTGCGTGGAGACCTGGGGAAAAAGCAACACGGAGAAATCTACCCTCTAGAACTGAGAAAGAAGCGCAACAGAGGCTAGCTCAGGTGGCAATCTTTAAGCAAAAAAAATAAAATAAAAAAATACAATGGCGAGGAGACCCGGTCAAAAAGCAACCCTGAAAAAGGTACCCTCTGAAACTGAGGAAGCAGGGCAACAGTGCCTAGCTCAGGTGACAATCTTTAAGCAAAAGAAACACACAAGGGCGTGGGGAGCTGGCGAAAAGGCAACACTGAGAAATCCAGCCTCTGAAACGGACGAAGATGGGCAACAGAGGCTAGCTCAGGTGGCAATCTTTAAGCAAAAGAAACACACAAGGGCGTGGAGACCTGGGGAAAAAGCAACACGGAGAAATCCACCCTCTGAAACTGAGGAAGATGGGCAAGAGAGGCTACCTCAGGTGGCAATCCTTAAGCAAAAACAAAGCACAAAGGCGTGGAGCCCTGGGGACAAAGCAACCCTGAAATATCTACCCTCTGAAACTGAGGAACATGGGCAAGAGAGGCTAGCTCAGGTGGCAATCGTTAAGCAAAAACAAAACACAAAGGCGTGGGGACCTGGGGAAAAAGCAACCCTGAAATATCTACCCTCTGAAACTGAGGAAGATGGGCAAGAGAGGCTGGCTTCAGGTGGCAATCTTTAAGCAAAAGAAACACACAAGGGCGTGGGGAGCTGGGGAAAAGGCAACACTGAGAAATCCACCCTCTGAAAGGGACGAAGATGGGCTACAGAGGCTACCTCAGGTGGCAATCGTTAAGCAAAAGAAACACACAAGGGCGTGGAGGCCTGGGGAAAAAGCAACACGGAGAAATCCACCCTCTGAAACTGAGGAACATGGGCAAAAGAAGCTAGCTCAGGTTGCAACCTTTAAGCAGAAAAAAAACACAAGGGCGTGCAGACCTGGCAAAAAAGCAACAGTGAGAAATCTACCCTCTGAAACCGACGAAGATGGACAACAGAGGCTAGCTCAGGTGGCAATTTTTAAGGAAAAATAAAAGGAAGTGCGTGGAGACCTGGGGAAAAAGCAACACGGAGAAATCTACCCTCTAGAACTGAGAAAGAAGCGCAACAGAGGCTAGCTCAGGTGGCAATCTTTAAGCAAAAAAAATAAAATAAAAAAAAACAATGGCGAGGAGACCCGGTCAAAAAGCAACCCTGAAAAAGGTACCCTCTGAAACTGAGGAAACAGGGCAACAGTGCCTAGCTCAGGTGACAATCTTTAAGCAAAAGAAACACACAAGGGCGTGGGGAGCTGGCGAAAAGGCAACACTGAGAAATCCAGCCTCTGAAACGGACGAAGATGGGCAACAGAGGCTAGCTCAGGTGGCAATCTTTAAGCAAAAAAAATAAGATAAAAAAATACAATGGCGAGGAGACCCGGTTAAAAAGCAACCCTGAAAAAGGTACCCTCTGAAACTGAGGAAGCAGGGCAACAGTGCCTAGCTCAGGTGACAATCTTTAAGCAAAAGAAACACACAAGGGCGTGGGGAGCTGGCGAAAAGGCAACACTGAGAAATCCAGCCTCTGAAACGGACGAAGATGGGCAACAGAGGCTAGCTCAGGTGGCAATCTTTAAGCAAAAGAAACACACAAGGGCGTGGAGACCTGGGGAAAAAGCAACACGGAGAAATCCACCCTCTGAAACTGAGGAAGATGGGCAAGAGAGGCTACCTCAGGTGGCAATCCTTAAGCAAAAACAAAGCACAAAGGCGTGGAGCCCTGGGGACAAAGCAACCCTGAAATATCTACCCTCTGAAACTGAGGAACATGGGCAAGAGAGGCTAGCTCAGGTGGCAATCGTTAAGCAAAAACAAAACACAAAGGCGTGGAGACCTGGGGAAAAAGCAACCCTGAAATATCTACCCTCTGAAACTGAGGAAGATGGGCAAGAGAGGCTGGCTTCAGGTGGCAATCTTTAAGCAAAAGAAACACACAAGGGCGTGGGGAGCTGGGGAAAAGGCAACACTGAGAAATCCACCCTCTGAAACGGACGAAGATGGGCAACAGAGGCTACCTCAGGTGGCAATCGTTAAGCAAAAGAAACACACAAGGGCGTGGAGGCCTGGGGAAAAAGCAACACGGAGAAATCCACCCTCTGAAACTGAGGGACATGGGCAAAAGAAGCTAGCTCAGGTTGCAACCTTTAAGCAGAAGAAAAACACAAGGGCGTGCAGACCTGGCAAAAAAGCAACAGTGAGAAATCTACCCTCTGAAACCGACGAAGATGGACAACAGAGGCTAGCTCAGGTGGCAATTTTTAAGGAAAAATAAAAGGAAGTGCGTGGAGACCTGGGGAAAAAGCAACACGGAGAAATCTACCCTCTAGAACTGAGAAAGAAGCGCAACAGAGGCTAGCTCAGGTGGCAATCTTTAAGCAAAAAAAATAAGATAAAAAAATACAATGGCGAGGAGACCCGGTGAAAAAGCAACCCTGAAAAAGGTACCCTCTGAAACTGAGGAAGCAGGGCAACAGTGCCTAGCTCAGGTGACAATCTTTAAGCAAAAGAAACACACAAGGGCGTGGGGAGCTGGCGAAAAGGCAACACTGAGAAATCCAGCCTCTGAAACGGACGAAGATGGGCAACAGAGGCTAGCTCAGGTGGCAATCTTTAAGCAAAAGAAACACACAGGGGCGTGGAGACCTGGGGAAAAAGCAACACGGAGAAATCCACCCTCTGAAACTGAGGAAGATGGGCAAGAGAGGCTACCTCAGGTGGCAATCCTTAAGCAAAAACAAAGCACAAAGGCGTGGAGCCCTGGGGACAAAGCAACCCTGAAATATCTACCCTCTGAAACTGAGGAACATGGGCAAGAGAGGCTAGCTCAGGTGGCAATCGTTAAGCAAAAACAAAACACAAAGGCGTGGGGACCTGGGGAAAAAGCAACCCTGAAATATCTACCCTCTGAAACTGAGGAAGATGGGCAAGAGAGGCTGGCTTCAGGTGGCAATCTTTAAGCAAAAGAAACACACAAGGGCGTGGGGAGCTGGGGAAAAGGCAACACTGAGAAATCCACCCTCTGAAACGGACGAAGATGGGCAACAGAGGCTACCTCAGGTGGCAATCGTTAAGCAAAAGAAACACACAAGGGCGTGGAGGCCTGGGGAAAAAGCAACACGGAGAAATCCACCCTCTGAAACTGAGGAACATGGGCAAAAGAAGCTAGCTCAGGTTGCAACCTTTAAGCAGAAGAAAAACACAAGGGCGTGCAGACCTGGCAAAAAAGCAACAGTGAGAAATCTACCCTCTGAAACCGACGAAGATGGACAACAGAGGCTAGCTCAGGTGGCAATTTTTAAGGAAAAATAAAAGGAAGTGCGTGGAGACCTGGGGAAAAAGCAACACGGAGAAATCTACCCTCTAGAACTGAGAAAGAAGCGCAACAGAGGCTAGCTCAGGTGGCAATCTTTAAGCAAAAAAAATAAAATAAAAAAATACAATGGCGAGGAGACCCGGTCAAAAAGCAACCCTGAAAAAGGTACCCTCTGAAACTGAGGAAGCAGGGCAACAGTGCCTAGCTCAGGTGACAATCTTTAAGCAAAAGAAACACACAAGGGCGTGGGGAGCTGGCGAAAAGGCAACACTGAGAAATCCAGCCTCTGAAACGGACGAAGATGGGCAACAGAGGCTAGCTCAGGTGGCAATCTTTAAGCAAAAGAAACACACAAGGGCGTGGAGACCTGGGGAAACAGCAACACGGAGAAATCCACCCTCTGAAACTGAGGAAGATGGGCAAGAGAGGCTACCTCAGGTGGCAATCCTTAAGCAAAAACAAAGCACAAAGGCGTGGAGCCCTGGGGAAAAAGCAACCCTGAAATATCTACCCTCTGAAACTGAGGAAGATGGGCAAGAGAGGCTGGCTTCAGGTGGCAATCTTTAAGCAAAAGAAACACACAAGGGCGTGGGGAGCTGGGGAAAAGGCAACACTGAGAAATCCACCCTCTGAAAAGGACGAAGATGGGCAACAGAGGCTAGCTCAGGTGGCAATCGTTAAGCAAAAGAAACACACAAGGGCGTGGAGGCCTGGGGAAAAAGCAACACGGAGAAATCCACCCTCTGAAACTGAGGAACATGGGCAAAAGAAGCTAGCTCAGGTTGCAACCTTTAAGCAGAAGAAAAACACAAGGGCGTGCAGACCTGGCAAAAAAGCAACAGTGAGAAATCTACCCTCTGAAACCGACGAAGATGGACAACAGAGGCTAGCTCAGGTGGCAATTTTTAAGGAAAAATAAAAGGAAGTGCGTGGAGACCTGGGGAAAAAGCAACACGGAGAAATCTACCCTCTAGAACTGAGAAAGAAGCGCAACAGAGGCTAGCTCAGGTGGCAATCTTTAAGCAAAAAGAATAAAATAAAAAAATACAATGGCGAGGAGACCCGGTCAAAAAGCAACCCTGAAAAAGGTACCCTCTGAAACTGAGGAAGCAGGGCAACAGTGCCTAGCTCAGGTGACAATCTTTAAGCAAAAGAAACACACAAGGGCGTGGGGAGCTGGGGAAAAGGCAACACTGAGAAATCCACCCTCTGAAACGGACGAAGATGGGCAACAGAGGCTACCTCAGGTGGCAATCGTTAAGCCAAAGAAACACACAAGGGTGTGGAGACCTGGGGAAAAAGCAACACGGAGAAATCCACCCTCTGAAACTGACGAACATGGGCAAAAGAAGCTAGCTCAGGTTGCAGCCTTCAAGCAGAAAAAAAAAAGACGCAAGGGCGTGGAGAGCTGGCGAAAAAGCAACACTGAGAAATCTACCCTCTGAAACCGAAGAAGATGGGCAACAGAGGCTAGCTCAGGTGGCAATCTTTAAGCAAAAAAAATAAAATAAAAAAATACAATGGCGAGGAGACCCGGTCAAAAAGCAACCCTGAAAAAGGTACCCTCTGAAACTGAGGAAGCAGCGCAACAGTGCCTAGCTCAGGTGACAATCTTTAAGCAAAAAAAAAAAACAAAAAACAAAAAACAAAAAACAAAACCCACAATGGAGTGGAGACCCGGGGGAAATCAACACTGAAAAATACAAAAAGAATGGAAGACCAATAGACAGAGCAGGCACTTTCACCTGGGGTGGAGGAGGTACGCATGGATGACCGATAAGCGCATGAAAAGATGTGAGCTGTTCCCTGGAAAAGCAAGTGAGAAAATTAGAGGGAGACATTGTGGGGACACATGGGTGAGACTGCCTTCTTCCAAATACCGGAACAGGATCAAACTGCTAGTCAGGTCGCGGAGAAGCCAAGTCAGTCACTCACGCCTCACTGGTGGTGAAGGGAAACGGTATGGCCTCTGTGAAAAAGGGCGTGGCGGGTTCCAAAACTGACACGCCGCGGAAACAACCACCGAAAGTGGCAACCTACATAAGCCTTTGGTGTATCTTGCCTCCTAAGAGCGTCTGTATGTAGCTGGAGCCTTGGGTCATTAAGGCTTCCACAGTGATCTGTGGTGGGTGGGTGGGGGGGGGGGGGCCTTGGGCCTTGGGGGTCTCCGCTGGACCTCCAGGAAGTCAGCTTTTGTGGAGTCCCGTGAGTCCTTCCAGGGAGGGAGGCATCCAACCCGAGGGTGGTCTGGAGGGCACCACTCCCACCACTCCCGGGGGCTGGGGCGGGGGGCGGGGTGGGGGCTGCGGCCACGTTCCTGTTCATTCACACAGAATCCGGGGCATGAATGTTCTTAGCAGCTCTGTTCCACACAGCCCCACACTGGAAACCACACAGACGTCCTGCGAGTCCCATCCCTTGCTCATGTCGCCGGGGCTCCGGAGGAGGGCCACTCTGTAAAAGCGGCCGCCAGATGGCGCCCAACGACCGGCGCGGAGGGGTCAGCGGGAGGGAACCGGGTCACCAGCCAGCGAGAGTGCACAGCCTGAGCCCACCGCCGGGTCAGGTCTCTCTCTGTCTCTGTCTCTGTCTCTGTCTCTGTCTCTGTCTCTCTCTGTCTCTGTCTCTGTCTCTGTCTCTCTCTGTCTCTCTCTCTCTCTCTCTTTCTCTCTGGGCCCGCTTGGGGCGGGCGGGAGGTCACCACGTGAGGCCCCAGGGTGTCCACCTCGGAGCTCCCAGGCAGCACAGGGCAACCCTGGGCGCAGAAGGAGGTGTTGGAAAATCGGCGGGGAGGGGGGTGGGGTGGGTGGGCTTGCCAGGAAGGGGACAGACTCCCCACGTGACTTCTGGGCCGGGCCGGGCGCGGGGCTGCCGGCTGGCTGACGCGGACAGAGGTGGAAAAGTCCCCGGAGATGCCACGGGGCAGGCCGGGGCTGCCGGCCCCCGCTTCCCGGAGCGGCCCGAGCACTTCCCGGGCTCCCGGGAGGACTTAGAAAATCACGGCGGGGTGGGGGGTGGGGGTCGCTGTCAAACCGAAACCATGCACGTCATCAGAGAAGGACCGTGACGACGGAGGAATTGTCCGCAGTCTGTCAGGAATTGTGTGCAGCCTGTCACTTCCGGCCCAGAGGGTCTCTCTAAGGCAGACGGACAGACAGAGCCCACAAGTCGTAGAGGAAAGGACCGAGCCGCTTGGCCGCGGAAAAGTTTACAACACAAAACAGGTCTCCCTCCGCACGGGGCCACAGCAAAGCCCAAAGACGACACACGGGGGGGAGCATGGGTGCAGATGCACGTGTGGTGATAAGAATATGGATTTCAGCAGGGCTTCCCGTCCTCATCAACAAGCAGAAGCACCCAAATGGTGGGGGTTGGGGGGCAGAGACCTCACAGCCATTCCCTCCACAAATCGAGTTCCCCGGGACATCCTCACAGCGCCGTGCTGTGAGTGTGTGTGGGTGTTTAAAATGGAGTAAATGTGGACGTGGAACTGCTCCGTGAAACCAAAATAACAACAGTCGTAGATCTTCTTTGGTCATTTAGAAAATTCTTTTTTTTTTTTTTTTCCCCAGCGGTGCACGTATTTCCCTTCCAAAAAAGAAGAACGGGAAAGGAGATGTTAAAGGCAAGCAGAGAGAGGAAAACTGTTGCAAAACAAAAGCTGAGCTCCCGTCCGAGGGAGGCCTCCTCCATTGGAGGCCTAGGAAATCATTCTGACAAAATGGAGGATCTCTGTCTTTGGTGTCGATTCCCTCAGAGGTCAAGAGAAACCTTTTCCAATGTCTTTATCAGGAGGAGACTAGAAGTTAGAGAAAAGTATCCTTTCGGGAGTGAGAAAAACAAATTCTGATTTTGCATCAGCTTCCCTCCGATCTTGAAACTCATTGACTTGATTCCATTCTGTCGACGGAAATAATCCGGAACCAATCTATCCGTGAAAATCGGGGTGCGTTTATTCTGAGCTAAAATGTGAGGACTGTGGCCCGGGGCCTTTCTTCCCGAAGGAAGAGAGGGTGCCCGGGAAGTGGGGTGTACAGAGTGCTTCTAGACCCCCAGAGAGGACGTTTCACATAGGATCGAAAGGTCCCTTGGATGATAGTCGCGAGACTGCTCTGTCGGCACAGCGATCGACAGACACTGCTGGGTGGCAGGTCTGTTGTCTGGGCCTGGGTGGTCACAGGGGAGCCGGATGGTCAAAGGTGAGCGCAACCATCCGCTCCTAGCCTAAGGAAAGATGCCTCTCCTTAAGGAAAGGCCCGAGCACGGGGAAGCTGCTCCTTTCCCTTAAGGGCATTGGTTCTTGCCGTAGGAAATGTGTAAAGCGGATCTACGATGCGATGCGTGCTCGACGGCCACGTCAGGCCCTTTTCGAAAAACACTGTCAGGCCGAATTAGGCCGACACCCAATGGCTTCCTCATAGACTCCCATAGATCCTATCGCTCGCCATTTCTATCTGTCCACTCGTTCCAATTTTAGGCCACTTGACCACGAACAGGCCTTTTTCTCAGATTATTTTCCCCGTGAAACTTTGATCACCTTTTCACAGACAAAACGATCTTTACTTTTTAGGCCCTCTTGCCTGAAGGCAGCCATCTCACTTTCCTTGAACACAAAGATGTTTCCCATATTCACTTTTAGTGGCTTTTTGTTTTGTTTTGTTTTGTTTTGAGGACGATGAGCCCTGAGCTAACTGCTGCCAATCCTCCTCTTTTTGCCGAGGAAGGCTGGCCCTGAGCTCACCTCCGTGCCCATCTTCCTCTATTTCATATGTGGGACGCCTACCACCACGTGGCTCGCCCAGCGGTGCCACGTCCACCCCCGGGATCCGAACTGGCGAACCCCGGGCCGGCGAAGCGGAACAGGCACACTTAACCAGCGCGCCACCGGGCCGGCCTAGTGGCTTTCATCGCATTTGTTAAGTAGATTTTTTAACCCTCACGAACCTTAATTTTGGTGAAAACTAAGAAGCCAGCAATTAGGAACTGTCCTTCCCATGAGCATTCCGTCGCTTGGCCAATGTCTAAACACTTGGCCACTTTTAGAAACATGGGATTTCATAGGTTTATCTTTTCCTTCGCTTTATTTGATTTCATCTCACTTTAGTTTTTGGGTGAGGAAGATCGGCCCTCACAGAGCTAACGCCTGTTGCCAATCTTCCGTTTTTGTTTTTTTTTTCCCCCCTCCCGATTTTTCTCCCCCAATCCCCCCCATGACATAGTTGTCTATCTTAGTTGAGGGCCCTTCCAGTTGTGGCATGTGGGACGCCGCCTCCACACGGCCCGACGAGCGGTGCCGTGTCCGTGCCGTGCCCGGGATCTGAACCGGCAAAACCCTGGGCCGCCGAAGGGGAGCTTGTGAACTTAACCACTCGGCCACGGGGCCGCCCCTGTCCGTGGACTTTTTTATCACCTGATTTCACCTCGCAAAACTTCAAAGCTTCAAGTTATCAGAGAGGTTTGGGAAGTTGTTTTTATTAATTTAATTAATTTATTTTTCGAGGAAGACGAGCCCCGAGCTGACACCTGCTGCCAATTCTCCTCTTTTTGCCCCGGGAGAGTGATCCCGAGCTAACATCCGTGCCCATCCCCCTCCCCTTGATAGGCGGGACGCTGACCACAGCGTGGCTCGCCAAGCGGCGCCACGTCCGCACCCTGGATCCGAACCTGCGAACCCCTGGCTGACAAAACGGAACGTGCGAACTTAACCGCTGTGCCGCCGGGCTGGCCCTTCGGGAAGTTATTTTCAGGACACGGGCCATAAACTAGAATCACCGCTACAGGTTTATCGGAGCGACATCAGCGTTCGTGGTGGATTGAGTCGTCCCCTCTGTCTCTCCCCTCCAGGGCACAACCAAAGGGACGTCTATCGACCCACCCACCAAGGATTCCCCCCCCCCCCCCGCACGGCACAGCAGGATGCCTGAGAGATCCACGCAGCCCTACAGCGGCAAGTCACATTCGCACAGTCAAAATTCAATGGCAGAGACAAAACGTTAAGGTCAGTGAGAGGGAAGAGAATAACCGGCCCAGGAGCAACGGTGTGAAGAACACGGAGAAGACGGGTCCTAGACGCCGGGGTCCCCGGAGCAGTGATTTGATCAGAGGCCCGCAAACGTCCACGATCTCCACACCACGTTTATGGCCGACTGCGTGCGTGGGTCCTTTGGAATCGACCAGGCTACCGTCCGGGCCACTTTGGGACATCGTGTCCAGCTGCCCCGAGCGGTGGAGCTGTCGTTCAAGTGTAAGATGGGGCCCGTCCGGGGAGAGAATGGGGACGGGGAAAGGGAGGCCGCGGGAAGTCACAGAGTCTGAGGTGTTCGGGGGAGACTGACTCTTCTGAAGTGGAGGTGGTAGAAGGAGAGCAGCAGGATTTTTGGATTTTTGTTCCCTCTGTTAGGTATCTGGGTCCGGAGGAGAGTGGGGCGGGGGGGGGGCGGGTGGTGGTGGTGGTGGTGGGTGTGAGGCTGAGGCGGGGCTGGTGTTTCCTTTCCGAGTCAGGTGGAAGAGCTCCTCCAGTGGAGGTTTTTAGACAAGGGGTCTGGTCTGGCAGGATGGGAGGTTGCGGGTTGAGCCACAGGGGAATCTGTCGTAGCTCAGACTCGGGCCTTTGAAGAAATAGACAGAGAGAGGAGTTTTGCTCTGTCTGTCACCGCAGCCGGCACCTCAGGAGCAACAACAGGAGGCTTCCCGAATGAGTGAAGGGGCAGGAGCCAGCGTGCCCCGTGCCTCTCTCAGCCCTGCGCCGGCAGGGAAGGAAGCAGGCAGGCAGGCCTCAGGGCTACTCCCGTCCTACTGCCCGGTGGTCCCTGTCCCGGCCCCGCCCCCACTCTCCCCCTGACCCTCACCGCTCCCCAGCCCTCTTCTCAGCCAGAGAGGCGATGGGGGGGGGGGCGGTGCGGTCCCAGAACAAGTTTCCTCTCATCCGCCATCATCTTGCCACCCTGACGACTTGGCCTGAGATCCGGCCTAGGCTGTACCCGTGTGTGGTTTTCCTGTGGACAAGGGGGCCGGTTCACCATTTCGGAAGAAACCCCTAGCCTTCCACTGCCGAGTCGCCAGCCTGGGAGGGGGGAGGGGGGAGGGGGGAGGGGAGGTCAGGCCCATTCATTCCGATGGGCCTGGCGTCAGGGCTTCATTCAAGTGCAGGAAGCTCTCTCCCATGGCCTCGGGCTTTTTCCCATTGAACGGCTTTCTTCAATTCCCCCACCCTTAGGCCGCAGTCCACCAAGGGCCGGGAGGCAGGGAGGGAAGATGTTGGGGCAGGGTGGCTGTCTGAGAAACTCGCCTCATCTGGGGCAGAAAGAGTGCCCCCCTCCTTTCTCTAACCCTACTAGACTGCTTGAGGATCACGGACGGTTTGGCTCATCGATGAGCCCTGCGTTATGGGCCCGGCAAGCAAACTCCTAACGGGCAACCCGCCGCTCTAGGCGTGTGTGGGTTTTTTGATCTTTCACCTTCAAGTTCGCACGACATCGGTCCGTGTCCCCCGCCCCGGCTTCCCATGGGAAATCCTCCGTCTCTTTCCACAGACTCACTGGCGACTTCACACAGTGCCTGCCTCCTCCTCCTTAGGAAGGAAGGAAGGAAGGAAGGAAGGGGCTGACCCCGTGGCCGAGCAGTTGAGTTTGCACGCTCCGCTTCAGCGGCCCGGGGCTTGGAAGGTTCGGATCCTGGGCTCGGACACGGCACCGCTCATCAAACCACGCTGAGGTGGCGTCCCACACGGCAGAACCAGAGGGACCCTCAAAGAGAATATAGAACTAGGTACTGGGGTGCTCTGGGGAGAAGAAGAAGAAGGAGGAGGAATAAAAAGAAAAGAAAAGATTGGCAATGAGCTCGGGTGCCAGTCTTTAAAAAAAAAAAAAAAAAGAGGAAGAAAGATGGACAAACAGGAACGAATCCCACTGACGGCACCTCCAAATGGTGGGGGGCAGGGGGGTGGGGGGGGTGGGGAGTGGCATCATCGGGCCAAGGGTGACTCTAAGCGTGATCCCGCGGTTGTGTTATTTGACATTTTATCGAATCGATTTATTATTTTATTTTTGAGGAAGATGAGCCCTGAGCGAACATCTGCCACCAATCCTCCTCTGTCGGCCGAGGAAGACTGGCCCTGAGCTGACATCCGTGCCCATCCCCCTCTACTTTCCAGGTGGGACGCCTGCCACAGCGTGGCTCGCCAAGCGGTGCCGGGTCCTGTGCCCGGGATCCGGACCGGCGAACCCGGGGCCGGCGGAGCAGAACGTGCGAACTTCACCGCCGCGCCACCGGGCCGGCCCCCGGAGTTGTTTTGAAAATCCAGTAAGGGGCTGGCCCCGTGGCCGAGTGGTTAAGTTCGCGCGCTCCGCTGCAGGCAGCCCAGTGTTTCATCGGTTCGTTCGGATCCCGGGCGCGGACACGGCACTGCTCATCAAACCACGCTGAGGCGGCGTCCCACATACCACCGCTAGAAGGACCCACCGCGAAGAACACACAACTACGTACCGGGGGGCTTTGGGGAGAAAAAGGAAAGACAAAAAATAAAATCTTCCAAACTCCAATAAAACTTTGAGTGAAGACGACGAGGAGGATGCGAAACGTATCTCACGCCTCCGAGCCGAGCCGTCCGTTTAGGTTTAGGAAGGGGGACGAGGACCCTTTGTAAGCGACATCCCTTTTTAAGCACCATTCTAAACCACAGAACAGAACTCCCTCTCCTCGACCCGGAGCGAGGAGGTTCCTGGGTGTGTCAGAGAGGGTCACGTCCTCTGCAGCACGAACGAACCGCCAGGGTTCGGCCACGGGAAAGAATTTCTTCCTCTCCAGGGGGACTAAAAGTCACCGACGGCAGCGGGCGTAGGTGCTATCCTTCCCGTCCAGGAAAGGCAGGGAGAACTTCAGCCGTGAAGAGAAGGAGGTCTTCCTCACTCCCCGTTTTGGGAGGGCCCCTTTGGCAGGGGAGTTTTGTCTCCTGATTTCAAGTCAGGAAGAAAAGGGAGAGAGAGAGAGAGAGAGAGAGAGTGTGTGTCCTTCTCGTGCCAGGTCGGTCTGAGGGGGACCTCCTCTGGTTTCCTCCCTTCCCAGGGAACGCCGTTCGCTCCTTCTTCTAGAAAAAGCTCCCAAAGCACCACCGCCCAGGATGGTCGACCTACGCCCATCGTCCCTCCTTTCCCAATCATTTCTACCGCGACAGAGGGACAGAGGCCCCTGCCCCATCCCCATCCCCACCCCCACCCCCATCGCCTGCCTCCTTGATGGCCAAAGGAGCTGCCTCTGAGAATGGAACGGGGCTTGGAAACCTTCTAGAGGGGTGACTCTCACCTGCCTGCCTGCTGGGAAAAGCACCACGCTGTCCATCGGACTGCTCTTTTGGGCAAACGTAGGCGTGCCACATAGCGATCGACAGCTATGGCGGGGGGGGGGGGGGGGCGGGGTGGCGTGGTGGTGCCCAGGATCCACGACACGTGACGGCTGCGGAGCACGACAGCCCTAAGACCTTGAGGGAGACGGGGTGGCGCGTGAATCCTTTCGGAACGAGAACGACAGGAAACGCTGACGGGGACGTGTTCTCCTCTCGAGAACACACCAACGCCTCGCACGGTGTCTGACCCGGGGTGCCTCTGACTTTTGTCATCAGAGACGATCCTCTCGACCGCCCCTCACGCTTTGGGGAAAAGGGGAGAGGGACTCGGTAGCACGGGAAAAGCCATCCATCCGCCCTTCCTTTCCGTCTTCACGGCTCCTTCTCGTGGAAAACGAGGAAGCCGTCCGGAGGAACGGAACACTGACCCGGGCCAAAGCGTGGCCCAGCCTGAGCCTCCAAAACCTTCTGCTAAGTGAGAGGTGCCAGACATCCAAGGCGACCTACGTTGCGATTCCACACAGAGGAGAGAGCTAGAACGGTCCAACCCTAGAGGGCGACAGCAGATGGCGGCGGCGGCGGCGGCGGCAGTGGTGGTGGTGATCGTGGTGGGGCAGATCCGGGAGTGGGGCCGTTTTTTCTTTCGGGGGGAGGGGATGGAAACGGAAACCTTCTGGAAATAGATAGCCGTGACGGATGCGCCACCTTGGGGAGAGAGACTCCCGAAGGCCACTGGCTTGTGCCCCGTGGAAAGGATGGATTCGGTGGGATGGGAATTCTACCTCCGTGTAGAGCGTGTGGTAAACCACGAGGTAGGTGGGTGGGTGGCCTCCCTGCCTCGCCTCCACCTAGACGTCCACACACAGAGACCGACGAGGGAGGGAGGGAGGGAGGGAGGGAGGGAGGGAGAGAGACAAGACTGACAGAGGCCGAGGCCGAGGCCGAGGCAGTGAGCGAGTAAGTGATCGACCCTGGCCATAGGGATTCCTCAGAGGGCGTCTCTTGGCTCCCCAAACGAAGAATGTGTGTGGAGATCGAGAAAGATCACCGACCTAGGAGAACCAGCAAGACTTCCTCACCCGCCAGAGAGCCGCTGGGCCCCTGCCGTCCCTGCCACCGCCACCCCTACCCCTCGCCTTTGGCAGCGACGCCAACGAAAGGCAGGCAGACGAGTGGGAGAGTCGTGTGGTGGTGTCCCCCAAGGAAGGTGGGTCCATGCCGACGAGCGGTCGTCGGCGTGTGGAAAAGCCAGAGGCGGGCTGACTAGAAGGAGGGCGTCCTGGAGGAAGGGGCCAGGGTGTGAGGGAGAGAGGCCTGTTCCTCTTCCCCTGTCGGTCCCAAGTCAGGGGCCCAAAGGAGGAAAGCTGTCCGTTCCTTTCCGACTCGGACGGTTCGGGCGGAACCGACCGATCCCCGCGGCGGCGCAGTCGGGGCTTTCTGGACCAGAACCCCTCTCTCTGTCGCCTTTCGACCACACGCACGCTTTAGAGGCCAAGGGAAAATGGATCGGGTCTCTCTGTCTCTCTCCCTAGAAAACAAGGGGCCGGGGGCCGAGCCCGTGGACGAACGGTCAAGTAGCGCCCCCCACCCCGGCCCCCGGCTTCGACGGCCCAGGTTTTCACCGGTTCGGATCCTGGGCGCAGCCCCAGACCCAGCATCGCCCTTCAAGCCACGCCGAGGCGGCGTCCCACATAGCAGAAACGCGAAAGACCTACCACTGGAACCTACAACTATGGACGGGACGGGACGGGACGGGGCGGGGCGGGGCGGGGCGGGGCGGGGGTGGGGGGGCGGCTTTGGGGAGCAGGAAGAAAGAAAAAATAAAAGAAACACAAGGACGGTCATCGCGATAGTTCTTTCCACTTCCATCCATATGTTAACAGGACCCAAGTTTCCCGACCTCCATTTGGATGTATGTTAACTAAATGGAGAAGCTATTCAAAGGACTCCTCTAAAGAAGTCCACGTTCTTCTTTCTAAATGATAATGAAAATCATTGTCACCACCGCTCTTCCGACCCTCCATGTCCAGACGGCCTCCCGCCCCTCCCCTATCCCCAACTCCCGCCCCGCCCCGCGCCGACCCCCGACCCCGGCATTCTCCACGCCCACCTTTCCCTCTCCACTCCTACCCCCCCCCGTCCCCCGCCGCCCGGGACACCGCACCCCGCGCCCCCCCCCCCCAATCCAGGCCGGGCCACCTGGTCGACCTCCTCGAACACTATATAAGAGGATGCCGGGCAGCAGGTGGCGCCCGACAAGCGGCCTCCTCACCGGCCGGACGGATCAGCCTCGCGGGGGCGGGCGATGGGGAGGCGTTCGTCCAGGTCAGGTCAGGTCGGGGGAGGGAGGATGCCGCGCCGGCCGGCCTGGTGCGTGGCCTGGTCCCGATCCACCCCGCGTCTCGTTTCTCGGGCCGGGACGAGTACAGGCGGGGAGGCCGACTCGGTCACGGAAAGCGGCCTTGGGGAGGTTTTGGCGAACGTCCCTGTCCCGGGGCCGTCTGCCGACTAGGGGACGGAGTCCTCCTCCATGCTCCTTCTCGCCCCGAGTCGGGCGGGTTGTGGGTCGCGCGGTCGACTTGGCCATTTCCCCGGAGGCATCCTGCCTGCCGGGGCTCCCTCCCTCGGGCCGGTGCGAGCGGTCCTCGGGCGGCCCGGGAATTTGGGCCGCAGCGAACGAACGAACGAAGCCCGTCCCTCCTGCGTCGGCACCGATGAGACACAGCCCTGGTGGATGGAGCCGCTTTCCTCGGGTTTCCTTTTGCTTTCGGCCGCTGCTGCCACCAAACCTCCCTAAACGATAGGAATGAAAACGGGAACCGTTGGCATAATAAAAGCGTTTTGGTTGGCGTGTTTCTTGGCTTTTGGGGACTCGAGAGGTATGATGGATGATCTCCGATTGACGTTGGGAAGGTCTATTTCATCCCAGTCGCACGAACCCCGAAAACGTGGCGGCTGGACGAGGGAGGGAGGGAGGGAGGGAGGCCAACCACGGGATTTCCGCACGACCAGCTGATGGACACGAGCGCCCCGTGAGCCGGGCGGAGGGCAGCCGCCCGGGTCTCGCAGCTACGTGCCCGCGGAACCCTCGGGACTGCGAGAAGCCGGAGCGACCCGCAGCCATGTGGCGCTCGGCGCGGACATCTGGTCGACCCGCGCGCCACGGGACCCGGGGCCCGAGTCCGGGCCGGGCCGCCGGTCGACCCGGCAGGGCGGCTGCCCCGGGGGCCTCGCGGCTGCTCGTCCGCAGCCTCCAGGGAGCCCTCGGGGCTCCGAGAAGGCCGAGCGCCCCGCGGCCCCACGGCCCCGCGGCGCTCGGTGCGGACATCTGGTCGACCCGCTCCCCCCCCCCCCCCGAGACACGGGGGTCGGGTCGCCGGTCGACCCGGCAGGGCGGCGGCCACGGCGGCCTCGCCGCTGCTCGTCCGCCGGGTCGCCGGAGCCCTCGAGCCTCCGAGAAGGCCGAGCGCCCTGCAGTCCCGCGGCGCTCGGCGCGGACATCTGGTCGACCCGCGCGCCGCCGGACCCCGTGGCTACGAGTCCGCGGGGCCTTCGGAGCCGACAGAGGGCCGGGAGCGCACCCAGAGCACCCAGAGACCCGGGGCCCGGCCCCGAGCGCCGCGGACATCTGGTCGACCCGCGCGCCCCAGTCCGGGGACCAAGTCCGGGCCGGACAGCTGGTCGACCCGGCAGGGCGGCTGCCCCGGGGGCCTCGCGGCTGCTCGTCCGCAGCCTCCAGGGAGCCCTCGGGGCTCCGAGAAGGCCGAGCGCCCCGCGGCCCCACGGCCCCGCGGCGCTCGGCGCGGACATCTGGTCGACCCGCGCGCCGCCGGACCCCGTGGCTACGAGTCCGCGGGGCCTTCGGAGCCGACAGAGGGCCGGGAGCGCACCCAGAGCACCCAGAGACCCGGGACCCGGCCCCGAGCGCCGCGGACATCTGGTCGACCCGCGCGCCCCGGTCCGGGGACCAAGTCCGGGCCGGACAGCTGGTCGACCCGGCAGGGCGGCGGCCCCGGCGGCCTC